>NC_057797.1:446411645-446423233 GCF_018294505.1 Triticum aestivum
CTTCGTGCCGACACGAGGGAGGGAGGCTGCTAGCTACTTCGCACTTTGCTAGGTGAACCTCGGTTGGGTAGGAGGGGGCATGCATTCATAGCTTAGGATTCCCTGCGTGCCCACATGAGGGGGTGGGGGCTAGCAATACCGTGCGCTTCGCGAGATAGGTGCCACATCAAAGTTGCATTTGGTATTTGAAAATCAAACCACCCTTTTCATACATAAATTTGGTCCACATGCAAGTGTGTTCGTGTTCTAACCCTCTCCTGCGTCATTTTTTGCCAAATTTATGAACATTAGACAAGTCGGATGACGCAACAGACACAGTTCACTCAAACTAACCATGTGCATTGGGCTCCACAAGGCTTCCCCTCTCAAAAATATCTACCCGCCTGCAGCTTTTTCCGTTTGATAACACACGGTTATTTTGTTCCAACCGTGTGTGCTATTTCTTGTTCCCAATCCCACTTGCATCCCTCGAAAATATCTGTCCGGATCGAGGGTTTTTCTGTTTCATAACACACAGTTGTTATCTCTGGACTGTGTAGGATGCACCATCATCAAAATTTTCAATAGCCCAGGCATTTCACTCCCGCGTTTGACTCCCGTGTAGTAAAAAATTTAGTACCTGCGTCATTTCCTCAAACACCCCCCTCCACACACACACGCACCAAAACCTCCTCGGACATGTGCGCACACACACACACACCCTCCCTCATTCGAAACCCTAGCAAGGTCCCCGCCGCCATCGTGGCCGCTGCCGCAAGGCCTCCCTTGTCAACATCTGCTGGTTTGCCCGTGCAGCTTACCCACCGATCTCCATACCCAGTCCGCCCTGAGTTTCTTAGACGACGCCTGCCAAACGCCCCCTTTCCCATAGATCCCCATCCCCATCCCCATCCTCCACTCCAGAGCATCGCAGCCTAAGCCCGGCTATGTTTCCCATGGAGGTCGAGGAGCGACTGGCCCAAAAGAGGTGTATCGCGGTCTCTTCGCCCAACGTCGCCGAGGAAGCTGACGACCATTACTGACAGCAGGCACTCAAGCAGCGCGCTAGAGTATGTGGGCATGTCTCGGCCGCCGGCTACGACATCGAGGCATCGACAGTGATGGCCTGAGCCGGGCTATGTCACAGGTTAAGTGGCCCACCCCAACCCCTCGGGTTCAACCGCCGTTGATCTCACCCATGGCCCTGCCGCTGATCTCCTCTGGCTCGCTGTCAATAATTTTCCATCCTACATCGTCATCGAGCCCCTTTTGTCATTTCTGAAGGACACGTTCTGCGACGCTGGCTTGGGATCCACAGCTTCCAAGGCAGACCTCATCAACAGCGACCACGAGGAGGGCACCCTCTTCGGCTCTTCCAAGGGGAAAGAGCCCATCTGCTCTTCCAAGGGGAAAGCGCCCATCGACGACATCAGGGAGGGCACCCTACAGCCATGCTCTTCCAAGGGGAAGGAGCCCATCTGTGGCAACATGGAGCGCATCCAGGGTCCATGCTCTTCCCACGAGAATGAGCCCATATGTGACAAGTGAGGAAACCCATGATTTTTTTGTTATGCATGTCGGTGTCAAAACTGGCGGATCTCGGGTAGGGGGTCCCGAACTATGCGGCTAAGGCAGATGGTAACAGGAGGCAGGGGACACGATGTTTACCCAGGTTTGGGCCCTCTTGATGGAGGTAAAATCCTACGTCATGCTTGATTGTTCTTGATGATATGAGTATTACAAGAGTAGATCTACCACGAGATTAGAGAGGCTAAACCCTAGAAGCTAGCCTATGGTATGATTGTATGTTGTCCTATGGACTAAAACCCTCCGATTTATATAGACACCAGAGGGGGCTAGGGTTACACAAGGTCGGTTACAAAGGAGGAGATATCCATATCCGTATTGCCTAGCTTACCTTCCACGCCAAGTAGAGTCCCATCTGGACACGGGACGAAGTCTTCAATCTTGTATCTTCACAGTCCAACAGTCCGACCAAAGGATATAGTCCGGATGTCTGGAGACCCCCTAATCCAGGACTCCCTCAGTAGCCCCTGAACCAGGCTTCAATGATGATGAGTCTGGCGCGCAGTGTTGTCTTCGGCATTGCAAGGCGGGTTCCTCCTCCGAATACACCATGGAAGAGTTTGAATGCAAGGATAGTGTCCGACCCTGCAAAATAAGTTCCACATACCACCTTAGAGAGAATAATACTTCCACAAATCTAATATGCTGACACGTTTTGATAGTATGACATCACTTCATGGCCCGGTTATTATTCGAACCGCTTTTCTCAACCAGCTCCGCACATATCACGAGGCGGTTTTCCTGATATGTCTTGTCAAAGCAGAGATCGTGTTCCCCTTATCACGGGATTCTCATCAATACGGATGTGGGTAACCCAACCGCTCCATCAATTGCGGTGCCTGGGGAATAAGCGGTTTTGCCAGGCAAGTGGGGAGACTCATCGCCTCCTCCGCCCTTATAAAGGGACAAAGATTTACTTTTTACACCCACGCCTTCTTCCTTCTCACTTACCCATTCCCGCACACTCGAGCTCTAGCGCCCAAGCTCTCGTTATTCTTCTCAAACCACTCCAAGCATGTCTGGAGTAGGAGGCAAGTGGATGGCTTCCTCTGTCACGGAGGAAAACATCAAAAAGTTACGGGAAACCGGATACCTAGCTGCGAATATAGTGCACCTGCTGCCGAATGCGGGGCAGATCATCCCCACGCCCGAACCCCGTGAGAGGGTAGTTTTTATTACCCATTTCGTCCATGGACTGGGATTTCCTCTCCACCCATTTGTCTGCGGGCTCATGTTCTACTACGGGCTGGATTTTCATGATCTGGCCCCCAACTTCATCCTCAACATCTTGGCGTTTATCGTCGTGTGCGAGGCCTTCCTCCACATTAGGCCCCACTTTGGCCTATGGCTGAAAACCTTCAATGTCAAACCGAAGGTGGTGGGTGGCCAGCAAGAAGCGTGCGGTGGCGCCATGGTGGGCAAGATGCCTAATGTCACCTGGCTCGAGGGTACCTACGTGGATACCATAAAGGGGTGGCAATCGGGGTGGTTCTACATCACCGAGCCACGCGACTCCAACTTGGTGGCGGCCCCCAAATTTTGATCCAGAATCCCCACGCGACTCACCTCCTGGAAAAAGAAGGGCCTATCCTGGGGTTCTTCGCTAGAGCTGACCGGACTCCAGACCTACATCCAGAACATGACGAACAAGAAAATTAAGCTCGTCAACGTGGTCCAGGTCATGCTCCTCCGCCGGATCCTTCCGTACCAGCGACGGGCATTTGTTTTGTGGGAGTTCGACTCGGCCCAGCACCAGATGCTGCGAGAGCTCTACGACACAATGCACGAGGACGTCTGGAGGGTGCTGTTCAAGGGCGCCGAGATGCCTCCCTCCCTCACTAAGGACCACGGACTCAGCGCAAAGTGCCGCGCCCATCCGGTAGGCTTTTATATCTCTCAGGGTATTTATGTGCCCTGGTTTGGTTATGTGCTGGATCTAAGCTTTCATGTCATTAACAGGAATGGTTAAAGACAGCGGAGCAGCTTGATTGCCCAGCCCCCCTGCCCGAAGATCTTGCAAACGCTCTTCTAACGAAGATGCTGACTACGGCACCTTACGAGGTGCCGGAAAAGACGGCCAAGAAGAAGGCCGCGGGGACCCGAAAGGGTCTCCGGCTCAAGGTGGTTCTATCGGACTCATCGTTTGATGAGTCCGATGCGCACTCCTCCCACGGAAATGAGGAGGAGGAGAAAAGTTCTCCCCCCCCCCAGCTGGGGGAGACAAGAAAAGGAAGGCCTACCCATCCGGGAAGGTCGAAGGGTCCAAGAAGGGAAAGACCCTCCCTCCAGACTGTGCCACGACGGCCGCCGACAGCGGCGACGAGTGGCTACCCAGGGACAAGCCCCTGGTGAAGTCGTAAGTGTCAGGACACCATAGTACTTCATGGTATGTTTTATTGTACTGCCTTTTCTCGTGCCGAACATGATTATGCAGTCCGGCCTGAGCTCATCTCGACGTACCCTCATCGAGCGGCTCTTTGGGCTCGTCGGATATGAACATCGGTTCTCCTCCGACGGCTTCCACCCCTCGCCCTACGGACAACACCAAGGTGGTGTCTCAAAAGGCACCGACCCAAGGGGAGGTGATCCTGGGGGCGCCTCACGGCGACCTCCCTGATCCTGAGTACCAAGGGAGCGAGGCTCCTACGGGCTTCGAGTTCGGGCCCCAGCTGGCACTACGTCGGAACCTTCGATGATTCCGGACCCTGGCAAGAGGTCCCCCATTAAGGGGAGCCAACCATCCATGCCGGTGTCCTCTGTCCAACCAGAGGCACCAGACAACTTGCTGGAAGCGCTTCACCGCGCTTCCATCAATGAAGAACACCGCACTATCATGAGTGCGGTGGTCAAGAAGGTTCAGTCCACCAAAAACGGACTGACCGAAGCTTGCGCCAGCCTCCTAACAGGCTTTGAGGTAAGCATTCAAAATATAAAATATTACCGCATAGATAGTAGCCCCTGATGCTCTGTTCAGCGTTTGCGAAGAAAAGCCGAATAGAGTATCAAATGATAACTCAGGAGTCTAATTAGAGTGTGTCTATGTGTATGTGCAGGCTTCCCTGCTGGCCGCTGCCGCACGTACTGCGGCGGTCTCTACGCTGAAGCAGGCCTTGAAGCGGTCCGAGGACGAGCTCGGCCTTAACAAGGGGCAGCTCGAAGAGAGCAAAGGTAAGATATGCCCTAGTTTATATAGTTAAAAAATAAGTTCAGTGTAAGGTAATAGGATCATCATGAATTTGTCAGGGGCCACGACCGAGGTGGAAACCCTGAGGAAAGCGTTGTCCGTGGCCGAAGACAAAGCGGCCAAAGAACGCATTGAACGGGAGAAACAAGAAGCCCGGGTGAGCGAGGTGCAGCAAGAGATCGAGGCTCTCGCCAAAAGGCACGAGTCCTTGGAGCTTGACTACAAGACGCGAGAGTCCGAGCTCGCGCAGGCGCTTGAAAGCGTCCGGAGCGCCAAGGCTGAAGCCCACAAGGCCCTCCAGGAGATCGATGCGGCGAAGAAGATAGCAGCGGGTAAGGCATTCAATATGCAAAGCAAGCATGTGAAGGAGACTTTCCTTTTTCTTACCTGAGTTCAGAGCTCTCCAGGAGCGTTTGCAGATCTTCCCCGCAGTGTGCTGGATGTCGCGGAGTTTTACTGGGCTGAGGAGGGGAGCTCAACGGAGAAGTTGTTCTGGTCTCAGTATACTGGGACCGAACACCCCGTGTCCTTGAGCAACCAGCTGAAGAAGTTGGTCGAACTTCACAAGCCAGCCGAACAGGCCATGAGGGGCCTTATAGTCCGTATGTGGCCTGGCGAGCCCCTGTCTGGAAGCTACTTCGGTCTGGTGAGGCAGCTGCTGGAAGCCTGCCCACAGCTTGAGGTCATCAAGCGGTCTGTCTGCATTGAAGGTGCACGCAGGGCTTTTGCCCGGGCAAAGGTGCACTGAGCGAAGCTAGACGCCGTGAAGCTTGTGAAGGAGGGGCCGCCGGAGGGCAAGGAGCATCGTTTCCCCGAGTACTATGAGAGCGTCCTGAAGGGTTCTCGCTTAGTGGCAGATAAGTGTGCCAAGGATGTAATCTTTGAATGAACATGCCCATGTGATCCTGTAATATGAAACGAGTCCTTTTGCGCCATGCAACGCTTTCTTAATTTAAAATATTACCTTCTGTGCGGCCGTTTATAAAATCTGAGAGTTGGCTAGTCGTCGGCTTCTGCCCCCATGTAACTAGTACTGGGGTGTTCGGGGTGAATCTGAACACTCTTTACCCCAATTTTGGGTCCTTCAAGGGAGGTGTTCAGCGCAATGAACCAGGCAATCGGACTATAATGCTTTATCACTCTCACTTAGCCATAGAAGTCTATGATTTTAATTTTTTGGCAAAGCCCCTGGTATTCGGAGGCCGAATTTGGGGCACTATACACGCCTAAGCCGGACAAGGCCGACTCCTCGCCCGAAGTGGAAAAAGTCTTTAAGGACTTGAGACCTCTCGAACAGCGACTAGTCTCTCGCCTTATCCTGATAGTCAGTTTTTGGCTTTCTCTACTAAGGTGCTCGTCCGGAAGAACTGGGAAACAATCGCAGTAGTTCTCCCACCGCTACCGTAGCCGATATAGCGGAACTTAAGGTACCAAAGCATGGGAGCCGGGCAACCCAACATTTTACCCAAGACATGATTCAGAGCTGATGCATATAATGCTATAAGTTTGGGGTGCTGCACTGTCGAAAGTGTTCGGACTTCTTGCGCCGTATTACGGGGTAAACGAGAGCCCCTGGCGGACGGACCGCACCCGAGTGTGCAGGTGCGAAATGTCGTAAATGGACATACAAGAGGAAGAGAAAAACTTAAATAATGTAATGACAGATTAATAATATGCATTGTTATTTGAATAATACGTCGAAGCGTACTGGTACAAGTAGTGCAATAAGCATAAAGTAGGACAATTCTAAATGTCCTATCCCAAGGCAAGCTACGCATAAATAGTGAAAAGCGGGTATATCAAGTATTACTAGAGACCATCTGGCGGTTCCCGTGTTCATCGTAGCTTCTTGCCGCCTTGGTTGTTGCTTCTGGAATGTGTCCGGCAATCGGACTGCCGGAAAGGGCTTCCGAAGAGTGAGGCCCTGAAATAGAAAAGGAATGTCAAGGGTATACAGCTCCTGGTGTGGTTAAGCCACAATGCGGGCGTGTCCTGATTGTGTCCCCGCCTATGTCCATGGTATTTTCAATGCATAGTTATGTACGCGCGGCAGGAATTTTGTCGCTGCACTGGGACTGGGACGGGGGCCGGATTTCTAGGCGAGCGCTGATCGCGCCAGGCGATCCTGTTGTAGATTGTTCTAGACTCGCTTGAAGGTGTCCGGGGGCTGTAACGCCGAATGAGTGGTCTTCCTGAATAGGTTGCTTTGTGCCTCTGCTGCAAGGGCCGCAGTGTGCTCTTCTGTATGGAGCGAGCATTCTGTGTTTCCGTTTACTGTTATGACCCCGCGGGGTCCTGGCATCTTGAGCTTGAGGTATGCATAATGCAACACTGCGTTGAATTTTGCAAATGTTGTCCGTCCGAGCAGTGCATGATAGCCACTGCGAAACGAGACGATGTCGAAGATTAACTCTTCACTTCGGAAGTTATCTGGTGATCCGAAGACCACTTCCAATGTGATTGAGCCTGTGCAATGGGCCTCTACACCTGGGATGACGCCTTTAAAGGTGGTTTTGCTGAGTTTGATCCTTGAGGGATGGATACCCATTTTTCACAGTGTATCCTGATAAAGCAGGTGCAGGCTGCTGCTGCCGTCCATGAGGACTCGAGTAAGGTGAAATCCGTCAATGATGGGGTCTAGGACTAGTGCGGCGGATCCGCCATGACGGATGCTAGTGGGGTGGTCCCTGCGATCGAAGGTGATCGGACATGCAGACCATGGGTTGAACTTTGGGGCGATGGGCTCCATCGCGTAGACGTCCCTTAGTGCATGCTTCCGCTCCCTCTTGGGAATGTGGGTTGCGTATATCATGTTCACTGTCTTCACTTGTGGGGGAAACCCCTTCTGTCCTCCTCGGTTCGACGGTCGGAGCTCCTCCTCATCATCGCTATGTAGCCCCTTGTCCTTGTTTTCGGGATTTAACTTGACGTCCCGCTTGAACACCCAGCATTCTCTGTTGGTGTGATTGGTTGGCTTGTCGGGGATGCTATGGATTTGACACAAGCGATCCAGTATGCGATCAAGACTGGACGGAGCCGGAGTATTTCTTTTAAATGGCTTTTTCCGCTAACCGGATTTAGAGCCTCTGAATCCGGCATTGACTGTCATATCTTTGGTGTTATCGCCGTTATTGCGGCACTTTGATCTATTACGATGCTGCCTACCGTTAACGTCTTTGGTATCCGAGGTATCCGGATTCCTTGATGTGTTGTTGCTGCGAGCCAGCCAGCTGTCCTCGCCCGCGCAAAAGCGGGTCATGAGTGTTGTGAGGGCTGCCATAGATTTCAGCTTCTCCTGGCCGAGGTGGCGGGCGAGCCACTTGTCGCGGATGTTGTGCTTGAATGCCGCTAGGGCTTCTGCATCCGGACAGTCTACAATTTGATTTTTCTTAGTCAGGAACCGTGTCCAGAATTGTCTGGCCGATTCCCCTGGCTGTTGGGTTATGTGGCTCAAGTCATCAACATCCGGTGACCGCACATAAGTGCCCTGGAAGTTTTCAAGAAATGCATCTTCCAAATCCTCCCAACTGCCAACGGAATCTGCTGGCAAGCTATTCAACCAATGTCGGGCTGGTCCTTTGAGTTTTAGTGGGAGGTACTTGATGGCATGTAGATCGTCACCGCGAGCCATGTGGATGTGAAGGAGTAAATCCTCAATCCATACAATGGGATATGTTGTGCCATCGTATGATTCAATATTTACGGGTTTGAAGCCCTCCAGGAACTCATGATTCATAACTTCATCAGTGAAGCATAGGGGGTGTGCGGCGCCTCTGTGTCGGGCTATATCCCGACGTAGTTCGTATGAGTCTTGTCTGCTGTAGTCGGCCCAGCCGGATTTACTCTTGGTGTATCCGACTCGACGATCATCGTCCTGTGTGGGCACACGTGCCCGTGTCCCGTATATTGACCTTGCGATTTTTGCCTTACTTCCCAAGATGTCTCGAAGGTCCTCTGTGTTGCCCCGGGCCTTAGTATTTTTGACTGAGTGGCGGCGGGGTGCGGTCTGAACTTTAGGCTGAAAAGCCTCTCTGGCTCGGCCGCGTAGTGGCCGGTCAGCTGCATCGTACACTGGTGAATGAGGTTTCAATGCTTCCTCCTCGAGGTGAGGTAGCAACCTGCGTTTTGGGTAACTCTTGGACAGGCGCTCGAGTTCATGCTCCTTGGCCGCAAGGACATCGGTCCATCTGTCTGCTAGCAAGTCTTGATCAGCTTGAAGCTGTTGCTTTTCTTCTTTAGGCTACTTCTCGTGGCCATAAGACGACGCTTGAAGCGCTCTTGCTCGACGGGGTCCTCAGGCACGACAAACTCATCGTCGCCGAGGCTCGCCTCGTCTTCGGAGAGAGGCATGTAATTGTCCTCCTCCGGTTCTCCATCTGCTGCCTGCTCTGGGGGGGCTAGCTTGTTCGTCCTCTAGCTCTACGCCATGCTGGAGGGGATTGTTGTTGTCTTCGGCGCTATCCGGAGTGTTATTATCTCCTGTGCCGGTATCACTGCTCTTGTTGTGGCGGGACTTAGAGTGGCGTCGCCGACGTCGACGCTTGGGTTGCTTCTTTGAGGGGTCATCCTCTGCTTTCTCGTCGCCATTGGCTTCTTTGGGGGTGTCCACCATGTATATATCATATGATCAGGTGGCGGTCCAGTGCCCCGGGGGCGGTGGATCCTGTTCGTCTCTGGCTTCGTCGTCCATACCGTCGAAGTCTTCGGAGCCGAAGTCGAGCATGTCGGTTAAGTTGTCGACAGTGGCTACTAAGTGGGTGGTGGGTGGGCAGCGAATTTCTTCGTCGTCCGCATCCCATTCTAGCCGGACATAGTTCGGCCAAGGTTCTCCTGACAGGGGGAGAGATCTTAATGAATTTAGCACATCCCCGAAGGGTGACTGTTGAAAGATGTCCGCAGAGGTGAACTCCATGATCGGCACCCAGTCGGACTCGACGGGCACGGATATGAGCGACTCAGAATCCATGGTCGGAGATGAATCCAGTGGTTTGGCGACACGGCTCTCGTAAGGGGTGAAGTTAGTATCCGGCTCTATCACCACTGAGAGTGCGGCCTCCATGGCGGGGTCCATCCCTCTGCTCTCGGATGGCGTGACTTGCTCCGGATTGATGGATGGAGTACCTGTGGATGCGATAACCCGAGAACTGTCCGACGGTAGAGTTACGTCATGCTCGTCAAGACTGTACGTCGCGTCTAACATGGTCTTGAATCCGTCGAAGATCAAGTCTCCGCGGACGTCGGCCGTGTAGTTCAAGTTTCCAAATCTGACCTGGTGGCCAGGGGCGTAGCTCTCAATCTGCTCCAGATGGCCAAGCGAATTGGACCGCGGTGCAAAGCCGGCGAATATGAAGATCTGTCCGGGGAGGAAAGCCTCACCCTGGACCGCATCACTAGTGATGATCGAAGGAGCCATCAAGCCTTATGGTGACGACACAGTGGAACTCTCAATGAAAGCACCAATGTCAGTGTCAAAACCGGCGGATCTCGGGTAGGGGTTCCCGAACTGTGCGTCTAAGGCGGATGGTAACAGGAGGCAGGGGACACGATGTTTACCCAGGTTCGGGCCCTCTTGATGGAGGTAAAACCCTACGTCCTGCTTGATTGTTCTTGATGATATGAGTATTACAAGAGTAGATCTACCACGAGATCAGAAAGGCTAAACCCTAGAAGCTAGCCTATGGTATGATTTTATGTTGTCCTATGGACTAAAACCATCCGGTTTATATAGACACCGGAGGGGGCTAGGGTTACACAAGGTCGGTTACAAAGGAGGAGATATCCATATCCGTATTGCCTAGCTTGCCTTGCACGCCAAGTAGAGTCCCATCCGGACACGGGACGAAGTCTTCAATCTTGTATCTTCACAGTCCAACAGTCCGGCCAAAGGATATAGTCCGGCTGTCCAGAGACCCCCTAATCCAGGACTCCCTCAGTGCCTCTTCACAGGGGGAAACCCATGATTTGTTTTGTCGAGTCCCTTTTGTAGTGTAGTGAGAATATGTCTGGTTTTAATTGCTATCTCTGGTTGTTTGCAGTATGCCTTGTTTATTTCAGTTGTTCACAATGTGATGCTCTATATGTGCAATTTTTTGTTATGCAGTACATTTCATCAATCCAGTTTTAAACATACCGATAGGAATGCATATATTTGCCTGTTGTTAAGCCTGTTATAGCTAGCATATGCCTCTTTTAAAGTTTTTTGATTGTTCGGTTGTTTGTAGTTAGCATATGTCTAGTTTCAAATGCTATCTTTGGTTGTTTGTAGTATGCCTTGTTTATTCCGGTTATTCACAACGTGATGTTCTATATGTGCAAGTATGAACTGTGCAGTTCAATTTCAACAATACCACTATGAACGACTACATTTGGTTGCTGCATCTTGTAGTTAACACGCCTTTCCATTTCCATTTAGCAATAACCAGTGTACTTAGACCAGCACAATTCCGGTTTGAATGACTATGTTTGCTTGTTGTTAAATGTTAGGCCTGTTGTAGTTAACAGACCTTTCCACTTGTTTTTCTTTACTAGTACCATATAGGCCGGGGGCTGATAAGGGACTAATCGGTGAATCGGACTTTTAACTGAATATATCTACAACCCATTTATCGTTAGGTTAAGTAGGGACATATGTAAAATATCTGAGGCTACATAGCAACATGCACTGTACTTAATGTCTAAATATGCAATCCTAGGCTACATAGCAATAAGGAAGAGTGTTACATTAATGTTCTGATGATGCCTAGATATACGTAGAAGAGCAGCAGCAACAACAACGACAACAACAACAACAACGACAACAACAACGACAACAACAACAACAACAACAACGACAACAACA
>NC_057797.1:446426523-446435838 GCF_018294505.1 Triticum aestivum
CAACAACAACAACAACAACAACAACAACAACAACAACAACAACAACAACAACAACAACAACAACAACAACAACAACAACAACAACAACAACAACAACAACAACAACAACAACAACAACAACAACAACAACAACAACAACAACAACAACAACAACAACAACAACAACAACAACAACAACAACAACAACAACAACAACAACAACAACAACAACAACAACCACAACAACAACAACAACAACAACAACAACAACAACAACAACAACAACAACAACAACAACAACAACAACAACAACAACAACAACAACAACAACAACAACAACAACAACAACAACAACAACAACAACAACAACAACAACAACAACAACAACAACAACAACAACAACAACAACAACAACAACAACAACAACAACAACAACAACAACAACAACAACAACAACAACAAGAACAACAACAACAACAGAGCCCTGTTTGGATACTCAACTTAGCTAGAGGTTAGAGTTAGTTTCTAGCTCATGACTAACCCTGAACTAACTCCATCCAAAGAGTTGTTTGGATGGCAGGGTTAGATCGACAATAAATGCACTAGGAGAACTAGCTCCAATTAGCACCTCTTGGGTTGGATAGTTTTTTGGGGTGTGTTATAGAAGCAAGTGGCTCAAACTAGCCCTCATGTTTAGATATACTTTAGGGCTATTTGAGCCTGAACTAGCTCAAACTAACTGTAACCCATGGATACAACAGAAGTTAATCAGCCGATAATTTGTAAGAATACACTAAACTCCTTTTGGCCCATAATATAAGATGTTAATTCATCTAATATGTGAGTATATTGGATGTTATAAGATATTATAAAAGAGTGTTGTACTGCATCATTGTGCAATTGCTGTTTAGCTTCTAATATTAACTTGGTGCTTTTAGGTACATATGTCATTGGTAAAGATCCATGCTTCGACCCTTTCTGCGTATGGGGCAATGAGATATCGATGAACCAGCATCAAGTGAGGAAGCTGATAAAGATTGTTAGTAAAATGGGTCCAAATATGGCAATTAAACTATTTGTTTACACTTTATCCAAGACAACAGAGAACTACAGGATGGTAAGTAAGAACTCTACAGCCTTCTTCTTACTGCCCATAATAAGTTGTGTTAGATGACAATGTTTGAATCTGTTTTCCTTTGAAGTGGTTGCCAAAGCAGTTTACTCAAGATTACCTCTCAAACTAAATGATTGGTGGGCATGCAAAGGTTAAAGTATTTCTACCAGAACACGATGATTATCTACATGTTTTCATGAAGACCGTGAAGGATGGGCGGTCGGCCATCAAAAGGGGTTGGACTAGAGTCGTGCATACCTTCTGCATGGAGGAGGGCACAATATGGGCATTCCGCTTCACCTTGTTCAGCAACCAGAATGTATTTCGCCTCTTTCTTTACCGTCTTTAATAGTACTAGCATACAACTGTGGTTCATCATTCTTTATTTGGTTCTTATGTAATTCTTGAATATATGTACCTATGAATCAAATAATGCATTGGTTGTTTGAACCTGATGGATATGAATAAAGATGTAGCATACATTCAAATTCAAATTCAAATCGGTACAATTTGAAATAGGAGCAATTAAATTATGGTGAAATTACGCTCTCCAGGTCGTTACAGCACACACGGTTGGTAAAACACAAACGTTTGCGATATACGCCATAATCCGAGATGGTTCACATAGAGGAAATGTGTGCAAGCATGCACATAGTTGCCTTTTGCAAAGCATGTGCGATGTTAGACAATATCACGAACGGTGCGGGCAAACTAAATGTTCATCTTAGTTGCCTTATCGTACATGATTCGCAACCATGAACTGTATCTGATGAAGTATGCATCATAAATGTTGCACCACAGAATAGCATGTGCGATAGTTGTCGTGTACGATGATGTTACGAGGGTCCGACGTTTTGTAATCCTGTCCAACACTCGTACGATGATTAGCTAATCTTCTTCATTGTTTATCTCATATGTTTGGGAAAAGTGAATGTGTGTAGTTGTATGCTTATCATACATGTTCTATAATAGTTAACCATTTGTGATGGGCCATGCATCGTAAATGTAGCACCACAAAATATCAACTGCTATGGCAATGCAAGCACAAACGAGTAGGAGTACTGTAGGGTCCCTATCCCCGACGGTTTCTGGGTCGTGTGGGAAAGACCCCCCTATCGACGTCACTCACTAGGCGATGGTTCCAGATGCCATCGTGGAAATGGGTTAAGAACCGTTTGTATAGCACCGACGTGCACCAGTGTGTGCTTATTGTTGATGATTCCTCATCACTATCTTATTGCAATGCTCCATCTTTGGACTTTAACACTTAGAGCACCTTACATGTTTCACATGCTTGTGTTGATAGTCCTTGCATATCATGTAGAAATTTCTTGACTAAATCTCATGATGATATGCTTACTACGTCTTGTTGCCATGATAAAAATGAATGTATTTCCTCGAGTTGTTGTGCTAACAATGTAGAGGAAATCCAAGACTCCATGGAATAAGATGTGGTCTTAAATGGTGCTTCAAGTGATCCACATCATCATCTATTTTTTCTCACTTTTTCCTTATGGCCAAGGCTTCAAAGTTATCTCCCACTTTGAATCCCAATATATCTTGTGATGATGATGTTGATGATAATGAGAATGAGGATAATGGTGAAGAGAATGATAATGTTGCCTCCTTAAAAATTAAGGGGAAATGATTTTTAAGGCTCTTCATAAAAATAAATTGCCTGTTCCAAATGCATGTAAATCACGTATATTTCCATTAATGGCATGAAATACATTGAGGAGTTGGAATCTCATCTCGAGGAGCAGGAGGTCACCATTAATAAAATGGAAGGTCATGAGCATGATTACGCTAATTAGATCATGGACCTCTCTCAAACTCTTGACCTTGAACAAGCCACCAAAGAATCTCTTGAGGATACTTTTGCTCTAGAACTATCTGGAATAAAGGAATCCCGTGATAGAGCCCTTGAGGTGGCCAATAATTTCAAAACTAGAAATGATAAGCTTGAAGTTGCACATGTCAAACTCCTTGAGGACTTTAAGCACCTCGAAAATGGCTCAAGGGTCATTAAGGGTGAGATCATCAAAATCACCAAGTCTCATGCTCAACTTAAAGCTTCATATTCAAAAGATCTTGCCAAGTTGCCTTCTTCTCTTGCTATTAATGATGATGCTACTAACTCTATTTCTTGTGAAGCATCCATTTTGAAGGAGAATGTTGAGCTAAGGGCTCAACTTGTTGAGTTACTATCTAGCAATTATGGGAAAATGGAAGAAAGTCATGTAAAGCTCACAAGATCTCGTGATGATCTTCTCGTATCCCATAATGTGCTAAAGTTAGCTCATGAGGCTATTACAACTAAGGTAACATCTAGTGAGCCTCATGTGGATACTAGCACTACTTCAAGCCAAAATGCTATATTACCATGTGGTAGTCCTTGTAATTCATCTACTCACAATGTTGCTACTTCTTGTGATGAATTACTTTCCTTGCCTTGTTGCTCTAATGATGAAGCTTATACTTCCTATAGTACTTGTGTTCAGACTAGCCATGTAGAGGAAATCAGAGACCTCAAGGCCCAAGTCACTTCCTTGAAGAAAGACTTGGAAAAGAGTCATGATGGAAATTCTACACTCAACAATATTTTCAGTGTTCAAAAATCTCCCAATGACAAAGGTGGACTTGGATTCAAATCCAATAAGAAGAAGAAGTCCAAGAGTAACAAGAAGAAAGGCCAAGAACAAGTCAAGATCTCGGCTAAGATTGTTTGCTTCAAGTGCAAGATTGAAGGGCATCATGTTAGATCTTGCCCATTAAAGAAGAAGCGTCATACTGACAAGCAACAAGGGAAGCGGCCACAAGTTCAATCTCATGGTCAAACACAAGTTGAAGAAAGGTCACTTCCCAACAAGATTCAAGTTAATGCTTCTCATGTTGAGAAATCGAGTGAGAAGAAAGTGAAGACTAGACATTGCTACTTGTGTCATGAGAAAGGTCATGTCGCTTCTTCATGCATGAATGGTACCTTATCCAACCCTATTCTAATTGATGATATCTATCCTCTTTGCAAGGATAAGATTGGCGATGTGTTTGCCAAGTTTGTTGGTACTCAAAGTTGTGTCAAGAAAAGAACCATTTGGGTAGCCAAGCCTATGTGACTAAACTCTTAGGACCCAACTTATTTGGGTACCAACAAGCTCAAACTTGATCAATAGGTGACATCGGAGGGCATTGGAGACTAGGCTACATCATGAATAATTAAGGGATCTTCATCATTCATATTGTCTCAAGCCAAGTAAATGGAATTACAAGTTCATATCTTATATCCAATGTGCCTCCTTGTGGTAACTTGTACTTAAATTGTTTACATTGAAATTTACTTGCCCCTTCGCATGTTTTGGTTTTGTACCTTGCATGTGTTTGTATATGCTATGCTTGTAATTTGCTTATATTGAGTAATCAAGTATGTGTATGTTGGTTTGCACATCATGTATGCGTGAGTGTTGTGGTGAGCCTTTTTGCATCTTGTTTATATCTTAGTTGGCTCTTGTGAGAGATTAATGGAACATCCCATTTTGGGGGAGTGATAAGCTTCATGCACTTCACGATCCTACAAATGTGTGTACCTGAGGAATAACACCTAGTATTGATATTGCAAGATTATCTAGTCTCTATGCAGTATGTCTTCTCATGAGAATTTCAAATTCTAAATGGTCCATTAATTATCTCCTGTTGCATTTCCTTTGCCTCTTGCTAAGGTTTCATTGGTATCACATTATCGGGAATAATATGCTATGTATATTACAAGCCTAGAAAATGTGTATATTTGAGATATTGTCACCAAGAGTTGATATTGTAAATTATCTTGTTTCTAGGTAGCATGTTAGCTCTACAGGTTGCAAATTTGCTTATGTGTTTGGTGTGAAGATGATGTTGGATATCTCATATCTTTGCTATCTACCACCGGAAATTATTTCCAAATACTTCTTGTCTTTTGACAATTGGTACTCACTTATGTGGTAGAATTTATTAATCATCTTTACATTGGCTTTTGTTTTTGTTTGCCTTATCTCTTGCCAAGGATTGTGCCAACTCCCATTGTCTCTCATACCACTTGTGAATCTTGTTAATTTCTCGTTCTTGTCTAGTGTTTTTCTAGATATAGTTAAAGTGGTGATCCCATCTTGTGCATTTTGTATCAAATGAAAATTCTCTATAGTGCACAATGCTTGGGGGAGCTATCCTATTTTCTTTAGAACACTCACCTTGTGATCCTAATCAAGTGTATGTTGGTGGAAGGCAAGCCATTTCTTTTTGGTACTTTGTGCCATCCTAAAACTTTGTAGAGAGCTTGGTTTGTTTGGAACCCTCCTCTCTTCTGGGAGTTTGATATCTTTCATTTTGCGTGTATCAATGGATGTCTCATCCCTTGATGTATCTTTTAATTGATATCTTCCAAGTGATGTTTTCTCCATTTGGTATCCTATTTTCATTTGATATTTCTTTTTGAATTGGTATCGGGTCTTGAAGTCAAGAGCATGCATATTTACTTCATGTATTTTCTTTGGCATGCTTTGTTTCTTTGACCCAATATATAGGGGAAACTCCATCAAATCCTTTTTGTCTAAGATGTGCATGAAATTCAATATCTTATCTATTTGCACATATTTATGTGAAGTTTGTCCTATGTATTGTTGGTTCTCTAACTCTTTGGCCCCAATGTGTTTGGGTACCATTTTGTTTGTGATGATTGTTCTATGAATAATTGGAGATGCATTGGATGGTAGGCTCACTCACAAGAAAGGTGGTGTCACCATGTGCTTATCAGAGTCAAGCTAGGATGATCAATGAACCATTATCTACTACATCATTCCAATGCTATCTCGGTAACAAGTATCTACTTCATGCATACTTTTCTTGCATTCAACCTTGTGTAGGTTGCATCATGGCATGAATTTCTTGATTCAATCTTGTGATACTTGTGTCCTTTCTCAAAGCATCCCAACGATGACCTCTTGTTGCTAGTTGTGATGTCTGTGATGTTCGTGTGGTTGGAGTTCATTCATACAATAACACAATATTAAGCCATGTGGTATGCTTTCAAGCAAAGATCATATTGGTATTTTGATGACTTCCTTTTGGATATCTTGTTCCTTTTGTAACTATTTCGTTGTACATCCTTCTTTGTGGATTAATGTCATCATGAATTTAATCTACCTAGAAGGTTATACACTTGAGAGAAATTACATATCTAGAAGATATCCTTTTCTTTCACGTCCACCTTTTCATTCTTGTGATATTTCTTTGGTGGCTCCGTGAAAGATTTTTCCTTGAGTGCAGATCTTATATCGTTGCATCCTGTTACACTCTTTTGTGGTGAAGATTTTTTCCTCTTGCTTGTCTTGACGAGGCTTGCCATTGGTATCCCTCCTCCTGACAAAGCTATCATTTTCTATCTTCACCATGGGTTGTCACAAGCTTTGTTTTAATTCGCATATTGGTCAGCTTGAGAACCCATTTGTTAGTTGTGTGTGGGGGGGGGAGGACATGTCTTGCATCTTGTATGTCTTTCATTCAAGACTATGTTGATGCTTAATGTTCATCCTTATATTAGTCTTCTCAAGTGCTTTGCCATGACTCACACACATCATATTGGTTGAACCTATTTCTAAGTTGCCTCTTTTACATGTTGATCAACCATTGTTTTTGTTGCAAGTACTAGGCTTAGTTTCCTACATGCTCACTTGCACTTGGTGTGAGATTCTATTGATTTTGGGGGAGTGATGATCCTATTTTGTGAACTTATATCCAAATACAAAAATTCTTATTTGTGCACAAATCATGGGGAGCTTCTCTAGTTTCTTTAGAACACTCCATCGCTCGTATCATAATATATTTTTGTCATGTGGCTCGTAGGGTCATTTGATTACTTGTTTTTTTGGTATCTCTTGATTGCTTGCTTCACTCCTTGGTATGTGTTTGTGCCATATCATCCTTTTGCAATCTTTGGATCCTCAATATAGTTTCTCTTCCTCCAACTATTTATCATTGGATATGTGTATGGCACTCCACTCATATTTTGAGAAATACACAATTTATGGACGAACACATATTATATTGGCCTTCTAAGCTTTTCGCCCCTTTTGGCAATCAATGTCAACATGGGAGAAGTTTAGATAGTTTTGTGGGGAAGTTTAGAGAACTATTTCTTCTTGCTTTGGTTTTGTTCCTAAGCATTTACATCTCATGTGCATGCATTATTGGTTGTTGCATTTCATGGTGATTGTCAATTCCTTATATAAACTCTCTTAAAAGTGATTGTCATCAATTACCAAAATGGGGGAGATTAAAAGAAAATGCGGTGCCCTCGTGTTAGGTTTTGGTAATTGATGACAATATCTATGGACTAATGGCTGCCTTCAGTTATATTTGAAGGATTCTCCATAGGAATTTCTTGAAGTCCATGTGTTGGTTTCAAGGAGATTATGAGATGACCAAGGTGTTACTCAAGGAATCATCCAAAGATTGGTCATGTAGAAGACATGATACAAGGTTGATCAAGACTAAGTCAAAGTGTGAATCAAGTTGATCAACACGCAAAGCATAGAAGATGTACCAAAAGGGATCAAGTGATCCCATGGTATAGTAAGCATTGTCCATTTCGCTTTGTGTACTAACTCATGGTCTACATGAGAATTATATATGGGGTTAGGTATGTTTCCATGGTCTTGTGTCAAGAGGAAGATCTCACACAACCCATGGAGGATGACAGCAAGTGGTGATCATCATCAAGATTGCGGTGTGCAAGTTCAAGTGGAGTATCGCGAAGATATCATGCTTGAAGCTTGCCGTCGATTGTGGTGATAATGGACTGGTGAAGATGTGCCGAAGAGTGGCTCACCCATAGTGGAGTATGGGGGAGCAATCTACTTGTCTTCATCAAGCCAACACAATCAAGAAAGGTGATCCAACTTGAGGAAATCAAGATCGTAATCATCTAGCTCAAGTGGACTATGTGTAAGGCAAAGGTTTGCCCTTGATGGGTTTTCTATTTTATAGCTCTCATGGTGGAACATGGGAGACCGGGTTATAGGATCGAGTATCGTACTATCAATGGGGGTTCTCAAGTAAGTAGCTTGATCGTATCATTCGTAGAGAGCTCAAACCATTGCATCCTTTCATCATCTTTCTTGGTTCTTGTTTTTTGTTTCTCTTTATGAGTTTTAGAGCTTATGGTCATCTTCATCACAAGGTCAAGCTCATCGAAAAACTGAGTTCATATGCATCTTCTATGATGTTTTTTATGTCGGAGATTTTGCCGGTTTTTCATTCATAGAGGTTTCACATCTCTATATCATTGGAATTTTTCTACTGTCGTTGTTTGGATAGTACTCATCGTCATCTATCCAACAAGCTTGAGTTTCCTCAATTCAGAGCTCATATGCAGAAGTTATGGTAGTTCTAGTTTTCTTGCTCCTTCTGTTTTGCTTGGGCAGTTTTACCGCTTGAGCGGTAGTAGAGAGCGATAGTACCTCTCCCCCGAGTGGTAGTACCTCTTAGGCGGTACTTCCGCTAACCAGAGTCACTTCCACTTACTTTTATGCTTTTGTTTCCCAATCCGGTTGAGCGGTAGTAGAGAGTGGTAGTACCTCTCTAAGCGGTAGTACTGCTCCCCGAGCGGTACTACCTCTCTGGCAGAACTACCATTCGTGTTTTTCTATCTCGTGTCACTACTGGAAATCACTTCTTTGCCGTCTGCCACATCTTTGCCGTCAGCTAGTGGACGACAAAGAAAGGCTTTGCCATCAGCCACCAGAAAACTGACGACAAAGAGTCAGCGGACGGCAACGGAAGGCTTTGCCATCAGCATATATTTGCCGTCCGCTAGCTGACAGCAAAGAGGGTGGGTGGCGGGCATACGAGGGCGACCTAACGGCCATCTCCTATGTCGTCTGCTGGCTGACGGCAAAACTTCTTTGTTGTCCGTCAGCAGACGGCAAATAAGATGACCGTTAGTTCGTCTGTTTCCCCCTGGCCCCACCCCACTAGGTATGCTCTTTGTCATCTGATGGCAGACAGCAAAGAGTTGTGACCTAGCAGATAAGGGGTCGTGCCCACGCCCGATCTGTCCATTCCTTCTCTCTCCCTGCCCGAGCTGCCCCGACCCCTCACCCCTGCCGCCGCCCGCCCCGCCCAGCCGAGCCTCCGCCGCCGACCACACCGCCCCGGCCGCATCGCCGCTCGCCCCGCCCAGCCGAGACGCC
>NC_057797.1:446436030-446647327 GCF_018294505.1 Triticum aestivum
GAGCCGCCGCCGCCCGGCCGCACCGCACCACCCGACCGCACCGCCCCGCCCTGCCCCGTCGCCGCCCCGCCCCTCATCGTGGTGAGTTTTTTCCTGTTTTTTTAGATTTGGTTTGTATTTTCTTAGTTTATGTTAGTTTAGTTTAGGTTAGTTTAATTTATTTAGTTTAGTTTAGGTTACTTTAGGTTAATTTAGTTTATTTTAGGTTACATCTAGTTTATAGTTTTCTTTAGGTTTTTTCCTGTTTTTAAGAATAATCAAGAAAGATGAAAAAAAAGAAGCGGAATAAGAAGAAGAAGAAAGAACAATAAGTAGTAGAAGAAGAAGAAAAAAAAGAAGTAGAAGTTGAAGATGAAAAAAGAAGTAGGAAAAGAGGGCGCTCAGGGACGAGGGGGCTAGGGGGTTCCTCGGTGTCGATGGAACCCTGAATAGCAAGTATCGTCGGTCCGAGGTACATGTGGCTGTTAGTGTCGAATACTACATCCACGTCCCATAAGTGACGCCGACATTCGGCGTACCAAAGCAACTGTTCTGGGCGTCGATGGCGGTCGAACACCATTGCAAATTTGTCTGGTGGCCTCTGTGATGACGATTAAAAGGCAGGTGTTGAAACTTGAAACACCCAAACTGACTCAAGTCGGTTTGGTTGTTTGAAATTTCAAAACTTGGCTTTAATCCTCATCGCAGAGGCTGCCAAACAAATTCGCCAAGGTGTTCGACCGTCATTGGCCACCAGAGCTATTGTTGCGGGACATCGGGCGCCGGCTTCACTTGTGGGATGTGGATCTAGTGTTCAACGCCGACCGCCTCATGTAACTTGCACCGATGGTAGTTGATATTTAGTTTACCCGGGACAAACGGGTTAGGGGGTCGCTATGTTACTCATCTGTGGATTTAAATGTGCAGTTATTTCATCGTTGTGATGGTCTATTGTTCGACGAGCTCTGCCCCTGCGTTCATTGGTGAGCACAAATGACATCTCCCGATGAAACTTCCTAGCTATAGGTGTCAATCATCAGTATGCGTAACCACTATGCATCTCTCGTTTGAAAGGGTTACATCTATAAATATGCATGCATTTTCATATTTATAATCATGATTCTTTCGAATTGTCCAACGTTATCCATGGACAGCCCGAGTATGCGTAGATTGGGTTCGTTTCCCATATGCTCAGCTCCGGATCCGATGCAGAATTTCGTCAGTGCCTCCCTGTTGTTCTCTGGGTACACATTCTCTCTGCTTATTGCCGAGACGTGTATCAGGAGAATAGCGGGAGATGTTGCCGAAATTTTTCGTCGGATCCGGAGCAGAGCATGGGAAAATGAACCCGATCTACACATACTTGGGTGGTATTAGGACCTATCTTTACTTATTAGCGTGTAGGTTGCATGGATGTAATAAAACTAACAAACTCCATTAACTGATGGATATGCTTTGCTTAATTATGTATATATTTCTTGTGTGTCCAGTAGGAAGTCAATATGAGTGATTGTGCATGGATGTACACCGGTTACACTAGTAAGAAAGTTGGGAACAAGGAATGGTTAACAAAAACCAAGGGGTTTGTTAGAGCCGCATTTGCAAATGGCCAGGAATTTAGCCGGTGCCCCTGTGCCCGTTGCGACAACTATAAAAAGAGGGACGAGCTTGAAATGAGTAAAGACCTGCAGAAGTTTGGTTTTACGCCTAGTTACACAGTCTGGACATTACATGGTGAGTCTGCCCAACGTGCCGGAGCCGAGGTTCATCGTTGCACCGACGAGCATGGTACCGGGACCGCAGACATGATGCAAGACTTTGACGATGCTCGGGACTCATACGAGGAGATGGAGGAATCTGCAAAGGCCTTCACTGAAATGTTGGAGTCCTAAAAACATCCTCTCCATGAGCACACTGAGCTTTGTCAGCTGGATGCCATCTCACAAATAATGGCTTTGAAGGCTCAATTCAACTTGGGTAGAGAATGATGACAGTATTCGGTTGATTTCTACCCAAAGGCCATGTGCTACCTCCAAACATGTACCAGTCAGACAAAATCCTCCGTGCTCTTAAGATGCCCTATGAGAAGATACATGCCTGTGAGAAAGGATGTGTCTTATTTAGGCTTCAGTATGAGGACTTGAACTATTGTCCCATTTGCAATTCTTCCAGGTATGTTGTGGTAGACAATGGTATGGGTGAGAAGACACTGACCAAAATACCCGTTAATGTTCTTCGGTATATGCCAATCGTACCAAGACTTCAACGTCTTTTCATGGTCAAAGAGACGGCCAGATAGATGACATGGCACAAAACGGGCAAAAGAACCAAACTAGATGCATATGGGAATGTGATGATGGTGCACACATCGGATGGTGAAGCGTGGAAGCGCTTCGATGCATTACATAAGCAAAAAACGGCAGATCCAAGGCATCCTCGAGTCGCCGTCAGCACAGATGGGTTCAGTGTGTTTGGTCAGATGGCAACCCCATACAGCTGTTGGCCCGTGTTTGTCATTCCACTCAATCTCCCCTCCGAGCAAATTATGCAACGAAAGAATATTTTCCTGACGTTGATAATTCCAGTCCCCAACTATCCGGGGAAGAATATGAATGTGTACATGCAGCCGCTTAAGGACGAATTGCAAGAAGCTTGGGATAATGGGTTCAAGACATATGACGCCTTTAGCAAACAGAACTTCATAATGCGTGCCTGGTACATGTACTCGACACATGACTTGCCGGCGTATGCGCTATTCGTTGGATGGTGTGTGCATGGAAGGTTCCCGTGCCCCACATGCAAGGGAGCTCTTGAGTTTCGTTGGTTGACAGCACGGCGCAAGTATAGTTGCTTCGACTTGCATAGACCGTTTCTACATCCTGGCCATAAGTTCAGGAAAGACAAGAAGAACTTCATCAAAGGTAGAGTTGTCAAACACTCTGCACCACCTGCGTTGACAGGCCAACAGACCCTAGATCTGTTAAACGCTCTCGAGCCAGATCCAGAGTGTCCAGGGTATTTCAAGGGGTATAATAAGGAACACGCCTGGACTCACAAGACATGCTTCTGGGATCTGCCTTACTTCAAAGACCTCCTTTGCCCACACAACATCGACGTGATGCACACTGAAAAGAATATCGCTGAAGCCATTTTTGGTACATTGTTTGGCATAGAGGGGAAATCAAAGGATAATACTAAGGCTAGAGTCGATCAAGAGGAGCTATGTTATAGACCGTTACAAAACATGAAAGAACCTAAAGGAAAGGGGATCAACTAGACGAAGCGAAAGGCATGGTTCTATCTTGGAAGGCCAGCTATGAAGGAAATTATTTTGCAGTTCATGTTCCCCGATGGGTATGCAACAAATCTAAAGAGGGGAGCAGGTCTTCAAAAATTGAAAATATTTGGTCTAAAAAGTCATGATTGGCACATATGGATTGAGCGCATAATGCTAGTGATGTTGCGTGGCTTCATCCCTGAGGATGAATGGCTAGTACTGGTAGAGCTGAGCTATTTCTTCTGTGTTCTTTGTGCGAAAGAACTACCGCCTGGCCTCCTAGAAGAAATGGAATAGTTGGCGCCGGAGTTGATCTGCAAGTTAGAGAAGATATTTACGCCAAGCTTCTTTAATCCAATGCAACACTTGATTTTGCATCTCCTGACCGAGGCACATTTGGGGGGGCCCGTGCAAAATTGTTGGTGCTACTTAACTGAGAGCATGTAGAAGACGCTTCGAGCAAAATGTAAAAATAAACGTAGAATAGAAGCATCGATGGCGGAGGCATTCATCACTGAGGAGGTGGCAAACTTCATGACCGCACACTACGAAGCCAAAAATCGTCATTTGCATAATCCGAAGCCTCGGTACAATGCTGACAAACCTCAAAAGGGTCAATCCAACCTCAGCATATTCAAAGGGAATCTCGCACAAGCAGGTGGTTGGAAACCAGTAAGGTTGGATGTTGAAGAATGGCGGACCATTTCGTTGTATCTCTTCAACAACCTAACAGAAGTGCGGCCGTACATCGAGTAAGATCTCGGTACATTGTTTCACAACTTCTAATTCCTTTGAACTTCTCTTATTCCTGGATATTTGATGCAGTCGGTACGTCATCATATTCTTGTATGGAGCGGTGATCCAAAAGGATTCCCTCGGAGAGTATGAGCTTCTGGCAAAACAAAGAGCTTAATTTCACGATTTCATCTCTTGGTTCAAAAAACGGTAATTTCCATTAGACCCTTTCTTTTCTTTGGCTAATTTGCGACTAATGCAACGATCCTTTCGTATTAAACTTGTAGGCTAATTCAGAGATTATGGATGCTGAATTGAGACAAGTAGCAAATGGTTTTGACTATAAGGTCCGTTCATTTGACAAATACGACATCAATGGGTATCGCTTTCGTACCTATGGCAAAGAGCTATCTATTGCCGACCGAAAGTCTACAAATTGTTGTGTCTCTGCTATCGGCGAAGGAGGTATCGAGTATTATGGAAGAGTTGAAGCAATTTATGAACTTGAATTCTATGGTGAAAACCACCAAACGTCATAGTCTTCAGATGTTATTAGTTCCAGCCGAGGGAGACTAGAAGGACTCATGAATATATAGGGCTAGTCGAAATCGAACAAAGCACCCATTTGGATGTTCCCGATGTCTATATTACGGCTCAACAGGCAACCCAAGTTTTCTATCTACCGTGGGCCTGTCAAAGTGATCCAAATCTAAGTGGTTGTGACGTTGTTTATGAAGTGCCGCCATGTGTTAGACCACCTCCCCCCAATGAAAAGGATTATGAACCTCACATTAACCAAGACACATATGACAAAGGAGAATTCTTCCAAGAAACACGTCTTTCCAAAAAACGTTTCAAGAACCTCTCTACTCCACCCCAGAACATTGAAGTAGACAACGATAGTGAATCTGACTTCACCCCTGAGCCGGAACAAGAAGAGCTGGAAGAACAAGAAGTTACTGCTGCAGATGACCTGTCAATGCTTAAACGATTACGTAAAGGTGGCCTTCCACATGATGATGCATTTATTAATGATGATGATGAGCACGTCATTACCGATAGTGATGATGATGATGCTTTTATTAATGATGATGAAGAGCATGTCATTACCGATAGTGATTATTAGGTATTCAAATTTTTACATTGTACTTGATTTATATAGTTATTTGTATGATTGTATGATTTATATAGTTGGTATTTAAAATTTTCTTACTATGTATGATTGTTTCTTATACATAGTGCCATGGTCTTGATGTCCGTCCCGGTTGGCCCTCGCCTGCTTTATGATTCGGATGTGGTAAATTCTCTTTCATAACTATTTGTTGCATTTTGCATTTATGACAATTATGGCCATCAAGTTGACATAGAGATATTTTAATCTAGGAGGTATGTGAACCGGAATTTGAAATGGACCCTCTTGTCGAGAAGTTAAATTTAGTTGAAAAATAAAATGAGTATTTGAAAGAAAAATTAAAAGAATTGAAGAAGATAAGATCACATTGGAGTTGTATGTTGCCGATGTCATCGATGATCACAAGATGAAGATGAATGCAATGCGCTTGAAGATGGATGCAATGCGCCTGAAGCTTAAGAAGATTATAAAATAGGCCATTGATAATGAGGCTTGGTATCATTATGCCATTGGATCAGTTGTTACCTTTGTTGCGATCTTCATCACATTTGTTGTGATTAGGGTAAGTTTTCTCTAGTGTTTTGCTCTACAAATGGATACTTAGCTTATTTTCCTCCTAAATGGCATAATTACCTAAGTTAGATCAAAAATGAGCTATACTTAGCTTATTCAGTTCATTTATGATATACTTAGCATACTTAGGTAAAAAATGGCATGATAATCTTTGTTAGCTCCAAAATGATATAGACTTAGCTTATTTTCCTCGAAAATGACATAATAACCTTACTAAGCCCTAAAATGACCAATTTGCCTACCTTAGCTCTAAGATGACCTACACTTAGCATCTTTACCTAGCTTAGCAATAAAATGACATTTTTACCTACCTTAGTTAGAAGAAGAAGAAGATAAAGAAGAGGAGAGGAGAAAAAGAAAGAGAAGAAGAAAAATCTTCTTCTTCTTCTTCTTCTTCTTCTTCTTCTAACTAGTCTTCTTCTTCTTCTTCTAACTTTCATCTTTCCCAATTTGCAGATTTGCTTTACATGAGGAAGCTTGGATTCATGGAGTGTACTATTCTTGTGGTGCTTCCTTGTTGTTTATGAAAACTTGTTTGGATATGTATGTCTATATGGATATGTTGTTGGAAACTTGTTTCTGGTTATGTATATATGGTTATGTTGGACTTTGTTGAACTATGTTGTTGGATTGGATGAAATATGTTGTTGGACATGATGTTGGATATGTTGGATATGTATGCATGTATATCTGTGTTTGTCTAATTAATGGGATTTAAATAAAACGAGGGATATATAGCCTCTTTGCCGTCTGCTAGCAGACGGCAAAGAGCTTTGCCGTCCGCTAGCAGACGGCAGAGAGGACACATGGCAGTCACCTGTGCAAACTGGGAACACTGGCTGCCTATTTGGTCATTTTGCCGTCTGCTGGCGGACGGCAAAGTGACCAGCTATGTCGTCCGCCAGCAGACGGCAATGATTCAAACATCTTTGTCGTCTGCTGGCGGATGGCATGTCTAGACACATGGCAACTTCCCAGTGCCGCCTAGCTGGGCTCTTTGCCGTCCGCCAGCGGACGGTAAAGATCTTGGACACTTTGCCTTCTGCTGGCAGACGGCAAAGAGCGCTGTTAACCCCCTAACGGCTCTCACGCCACCGCACTGCCGTCATCTATCTCTGCCGTCTGATGACCTCAGATGGCGGATGGCATAATCCTTTGTTGTCCGTGTCTAAGAAGCGGACGGCAAAGAAGGCCTTTGCTGGCAGGCGTTCATCCGGACAGTTTGTCGTCCGCTAGCGGACGGCAAAGATGTTTGTCGTCTGTGATCTATGCCTTTGCCGTCCGCCATGGCGGACGGCAAAGAAGCTAATTCCAGTAGTGGTTGGACTATTTTGACCATACTAAGCGGTAGTACCGCTCCCCCGAGCGGTAGTACCACTTGAGCATGACTTGTGGGCATAACGGTTGGATTTGGGGCCTATTTAAGGGGCCTTGTCAGTGTCAAAACCGGCGGATCTCGGGTAGGGGGTCATCTCTTGATGGAGGTAAAACTCTACGTCCTGCTTGATTTATTCTTGATGATATGAGTATTACAAGAGTTGATCTACCACGAGATCGGAGAGGCTAAACCCTAGAAGCTAGCCTATGGTATGATTGTATGTTGTCCTACAGACTAAAACCCTCCGGTTTATATAGACACCGGAAAGGGCTAGGGTTACACAAGGTCGGTTACAAAGGAGGAGATATATATATCCGTATTTCCTAGCTTGCCATCCACACCAAGTAGAGTCCCATCCGGACACGAGACGAAGTCTTCAATCTTGTATCTTCATAGTCCAACAGTCCGGCCAAAGGATATAGTCCGGCTGTCCGGAGACCCCCTAATCCAGGACTCCCTCAGTAGCCCCTGAACCAGGCTTCAATGACGATGAGTCCTGCGCGCAGTATTCTCTTCGGCATTGCAAGGCGGGTTCCTCCTCCGAATACACCACGGAAGAATTTGAATACAAGGATAGTGTCCAACCCTGCAAAATAAGTTCCACATACCACCGTAGAGAGAATAATATTTCCACAAATCTAATCTGCTGACACATTTTGGCAGCATGACATTATGCCATGGCCCGGTGATTATTCGAACCGTTTCCTTTAACTAGCCCCGCACGTAACGCGAGGCAGTTTCTTGACACGTCTTGTCAAAGCAGAGATCGTGTCCCCCTTATTACGGGATTCTCATCAATACGGGCATGGGTAACCCAACCGTGCCATCGATTACGGCGCTTGGGGGATAAGCGAGTTTTACCAGGCTAGTGGGGGCGCATAGTTTCGGCCGCCCTTATAAAGGGACAAGGTTTAACCTTTTTCTACCCACGCCTTCTTCCTCCTTGCTCATCCATTCTTACGCACTCGAGCTCCAACGCCCAAGTCCACATCCTTCCCCTCAACCTTCTCCAATCATGTCTGGAGCGGGAGGAAAATGGATGGCTTCCTCCGTAACGGAGGGACACATCAAGAAGCTGCGCGGAGCCGGATACTTAGCCGCGAATATCGTGCATCGGCTGCCCGCTACGGGGCAGATCGTTCCTACCCCTGAACCTCACGAGAGGGTAGTTTTCCTCCACCACTTCCTCCGTGGACTGGGGTTTCCCCTCCATCGATTCGTTCGTGGTCTCATGTTCTACTACGGGCTGGACTTCCATGATTTGGCCCCGAACTTCATCCTCAACATTTCGGCGTTCATCATTGCGTGTGAGGCTTTCCTCCGCATCCGGCCTCACTTCGGCCTGTGGTTAAAGACCTTCAATATCAAGGCGAAGGTGGTGGGAGGCCAACAAGCAGAATGCGGTGGAGCCATGGTGGGCAAGATGCCCAATGTTATATGGCTTGAAGGCTCCTTCATGGAGACCATAAAGGGGTGGCAATCGGCGTGGTTCTACATCACCGAGCCGCGTGACACCAACTGGGTGGCTGCCCCCGAGTTTCGATCCGGAATCCCCACATGGCTCACCTCCTGGAAAGAGAAGGGCCTGTCCTGGGGTTCATCGGTGGAGCTGGATGGACTCCAGAAGTTTATCCGGAATATGGCAGGCAAGAAGCTCAAGCTTGTCAACATAGTCCAGGTCATGCTCATCCGCCGGATCCTCCTGTGTCAACAATGGGATTTCAACTTGTGGGAGTTCGACCCGGCACAGCACCCGACTCTGAGCGAGCTCTTCGACACGACGCACAAGGACATCTGGAGGGTGCTGTTCAAGGGCGCCGAGGTCCCTCCCTCTCTCACCGAGGACCGCGGGCTAAGCGCGAAGCGCCTAGCGCATTCGATGAGTTCTATACATCTGGTAGGATATTTATTTCCCCTAGCTTAACCATGTGCAGGGTCTGAGCTCCATGCCTTTGACAGGACTGGGTGGAGACGTCGGGGCAAATTAACTGTCCGGCCCCTCTGCCCGAAGACACTGCGGATGCTCTCCTGATGGAGATGCTGACTCCGGCTCCTTACAAGGTGTCGGAGAAGACCAAAAAGGCCAAGGGAACCCGAAAGAGTTCCCGACGCCAGGTGTTAGCAGACTCCTCGTCCGATAATTCCGTGACGCACTCCTCCCCCGAAGACGAGGAGGAAGATGAAGACGCTCCCCCTCTAGTCGGGGGAGACAAGAAAAGGAAGGCCGCCCCAACCAGGGGGCCGAAGGGTCCAAGAAGGGAAGGACTCTCCTTCCGAACTACTCCACCACCGTCGCCGAAGGCGAAGACGAGTGGCTGCTCAGGGCCAAGCCCCTGGCGAATTTGTAAGTATTCGGATGCCAGAGTAACTCATACCATACCTTTGTCGCACTACTTCTCCTAACGCCGAATTATGATTATGCATACCGTCACGAGCCCGCATCGACGTATCTTCGTCGGACGGCTCCCTGGGCTCGTCGGATAGGGATAGCGATCCACTTCCGACCGCCACCTCCCCTTGCCCTACGGACAATGCCGAGGTATTGTCTCAAGAGGCATCGGGTCGAGGGGATACAGTCCTGGAGGCTCCTCAAGGCGACCTTTCGGATTCCGGGAGCAGAGGGAGTAAGGCTCCCGAGGGCTCCGAGTTCGGCCCTCAGCCGAACACCGCGCCGGAACCACCAGTGGTTCCGGACTCAGGTAGGCGGCCTCCTTCCAAAAGGGGCAAGACGCCCGTGTCGGTGACCTCTGTCCATCCAGAGGCACCGGACAGTCTGCTGGGAGCGCTTCGCAGCGCTTCCATCGACGAAGAGCACCGCACTATTATGAGTGCGGTGATCCAGAAGGTTCAGTCCGCCAAGAGCGGACTGACTAAAGCCTGTGCCAGCCTTCTAACAGGCTTTGAGGTAAGTATTTGAAATATAGGAAAATATTACCGCATAGACAGTAGCCCCTGAAGCTCTGTTCGGTGTTCACAAAGAAAAGCCGAACAGAGGATCAAACAATATCGCAGGAGTCTAATATAAATATGTCTATATGCGTATGCAGGCTTCACTACTGGCCTCTACCGCACTGACTACGGAGGTCGCCGCACTGAAGCAGGACCTCAAAGGGTCCAAGAAGAGCTCGTCCTTGCCAAGAGGCAGCTCGAGGAGAACAAAGGTAAGTAATACCTAGTCTATGGATATATAAAAAAAGGATGCGATTGCGAAATGACAGGATCATCATAAATTTGCCAGGGGCCACGACCGAGGTGGCAACCCTGAAGCAAGCGCTATCCGAGGCCGAAAACAAAGCGGCTAACGAGTGCACCGAGCGGGAAAGGCAGGAGGCACGAGTGGGCGAGGTGCAGCAAGAGCTCCACGCTCTCGTGACAAAGCACGAGGCGTTGGAGCTTGACTTGAAGACGCGAGAGTCCGAGCTTGCCGCGGCCCTTGAGAGCGCAAAGAATGCCAAGGCCGAAGCCCAAAAGGCCCTCTAGGAGATTGATGCGATGAATAAGATAGCGGCGGGTAAGGCATTCTATATGCAAAGCAAGCATGTGAAAGTAAATTACTTGTTACTTACCTGAATCCGGAGCTCTCCAGGAGCATTCGCAGATTTGCCCTGCAGCGTGTCGGATGCCGCATAGTTTCACCAGGCCGAGGAGGGAAGCTCAACGGAGAAGCTATTCTGGTCTCAGTATACTGAGACCGAACACCCGATGCCTCTGAGCGACCAGCTGAAGCAACTGGTCGAGCTGCACAATGCGGCCGAACAGGCCATGAAGGGCTTTATAGTCCGGATGTGGCCTGGCGACGCCCTTCCCAACAGCTACTTCGGCCTAGTGAGGCGGCTTGTGGATGCCTGCCCATGGCTGGAAGTCATCAAGCGGTCTGTCTGCATCGAAGGTGCACGCCGGCCTTTCGCCCATGCGAAGGTGCAATGGGCCAAGATGGACGCCGTGAAGCTGGTGAAGGAAGGGCCGCCGCAGGGCAAGGAGCATCGCCACCCCGAGATGTACTATGAGGGTGTCCTGAAGGGTTCCCGTCTCGTAGAGGACGAGTGTACGAAAGATGTAATATTTGAGTAAACTTGCTCGTGTGATCCTGTATTATGAAAACTTGTTCATATGCGCTATGCAACGCTTGTCTGAATTTAAAATATTACCTTATGTTCGGCTGTTTATCAAATCTGAGAGAAGGCTAGTCGTCGGCTTCTGCCCCCACGCCACGAGTGCTGGGGTATTCGGGATAAACCTGAGCACTCTTGTTCCCATTGTTGGGTCCTTCGAGGGAGGTGCTCAGCATAACGAACAAGGCAATCGGACCATAATGCGTTATCACTCTCACTTAGACATAGAATTCTATAATTTTAAATTTCGGCGAAGCCCCTAGTATTCGGAAGGACGAATTCGGGGTGCGATACACGCCTTAAGCCGGAGTGGGCCGACTCCTCGCTCTAAGCAGCATAAGTCTTTAGGGACTTGAAACCTCTCGAACAGCGACCAGTCTCTCACCTTATCATGACAGTCAGTTTTAGCTTTCTCTACTGAGGTGCTTAGCCTAGCAAAACTAGGGCACAATCGCAGTAGTTCTCCCAGTGCTACCTTAGCCGATATAGCGGAACGTAAGGTACCAAAACATGGGAGCCGGGCAAACCCAACTATTGACCCAAGACATGATTCGGAGCTGATGCATATAATGCTATAAGTTCGGGGTGCCGCACTGTCAAAAGTGTTCGGGCTTCTCACGCCGTATTATGGGGTATGCTTAAGCCCCTAGCGTATTGGTCATACCAGAGTGTATGGGTGCTAGATGTCATGAATGAACATATATATAAAAAGGAAGAATGCAATAATAGTCTTAATGCTATGCATTGTTTATTCAAAAAGGTGCGTTAAAGCAGATGATACAAGTAGTGCGATAAGCAAAAAGTAGGACTGTTTGACATGTCCGTTCCAAGGGCAAGCTAAGGAATAGTATTAAAGCAAATATTTCACTCGTTATCATAATCCACTTGGGGCGTGCCGCAGTCGTGCCCCCCTCCCCGCCTGTGCCCATGGTATTTTTAATGCGTAATTATGTACGCGTGGCACGGATTTCACCGTTTGGCTGGGACCGGGGTGGGGGCCGCATTGCTATGCGAGCTCGGAATGTGCCAGGCGGTCCTGTTGCCGATTACTCCGGGCGCGCTTGATGGTGTCCGAGTCCTTAATCGCTGAACTAGTGGATTGCCTTATGAGGCTGCTTTGTGCTTCTGCTGCGAGGGCCGCAGTGTGCTCCTCCGTGCAGAGAGAGCGCTCTGTGATTCCATTGACTGTGATGACCCCCCGAGGTCCTGGCATTTTGAGCTTGAGATATGCATAATGCGGTACCGCATTGAATTTTGCGAATGCGGTTCGCCCGAGCAGTGCATGGTAGCCACTGCGGAACGGGACTATGTTGAAGATTAACTCTTCGCTTCAGAAGTTGTCCGGGGATCCAAAGACCACTTCCAGTGTGACTGAGCCTGTGCAATGGGCCTCTACACCTGGTATGACGCCTTTGAAGGTCGTTTTTGTGGGTTTGATCCTTGAGGGGTCGATACCCATTTTGCGCACTTTGTCCTGATAAAGCAGGTTCAGGTTGTTGCCGCCGTCCATTAGGACTCGAGTGAGGTGAAATCCGTTAATGATTGGGTCTAGGACCAGTGCGGCGAATCCGCCATGACGGATAGTAGTGGGGTGGTCCCTGCGATCGAAGGTGATCGGACAGGAGGACCATGGGTTGAACTTTGGGGTGACTGGCTCCAATGCATATACGTCCCTGAGCACACGCTTCCGCTCCCTCTTGGGGATGTGGGTTGCGTATATCATGTTCACCGTCCGCACTTGTGGGGGGAACCTCTTCTGTCCTCCGGTGTTCGGCTGCCGGGGCTCCTCCTCGTCATCGCTATGTGACCCCTTATCTTTATTTTCGGCATTTAACTTGCCGGCCTGCTTGAACACCCAACAATCCCTGTTGGTGTGGTTGGCTGGCTTGTCGGGGGTGCCGTGTATTCGACACGAGCGATCGAGTATACGGTCCAAACTGGACGGGCCCGGAGTGCTTCTTTTGAATGGTTTTTTCCGCTGACCGGGTTTAGAGCCTTTGAATCTAGCATTGACTGTCGTATCCTCGGTATTGTCGCTGTTAATGCGGCGCTTATGTTTGTTGCGACGTGACCTGCCATTGCCATCCTTGGTATCCGAAGTACCATGGTTCTTTGATATGTTATTACTACGAGCCAGCCAGCTGTCTTCTCCCGCACAAAAGCGGGTCATGAGTGTCGTGAGGGCTGCCATAGATTTCGGCTTTTCCTGACCAAGGTGCCGGGCTAGCCACTCGTCGCGGATGTTGTGGTTGAAAGCTACTAGGGCCTCTGCATCCGGACAGTCGACGATTTGATTTTTCTTTGTTAGGAACCGTGTCCAGAATTGCCTGGCCGATTCCTCTGGCTGCTGAATTATGTGGCTCAAGTCATCGGCATCTGGTGGTCGCACGTAAGTGCCCTGAAAGTTGTCGAGGAATGCGGCTTCCAGATCTTCCCAACAGCCAATGGACTCTACTGGCAAGCTATTGAGCCAATGCCGAGCTAGTCCTTTGAGTTTGAGTGGAAGGTATTTGATGGCGTGTAGGTCATCACCGCGGGCCATGTGGATGTGCAGGAGGAAATCCTCGATCCGTACCGCAGGATCTGTTGTGCCGTCGTATGATTCAATGTTTACGGGTTTGAAACCCTCTGGGATTTGATGATCCATTACTTCGTCTATGAAGCATAGGGTGTGTGCGGCGCCTCTGTACTGGGCTATGTCACGACGCAGCTCGAATGAGTTTTGCCCGCTGTGTTCGGCCCGGCCGGACTTACTTTTATTGTATCTGGCGTGATGATTATCGTCTCGCATAGTGGCGCGCTCTCATGATCCGTAGATCGATCTTGCATGTTTTGCTTTGTCCTCCAATATGTCACGCAGGTCTGGCGTATTTCCCCATGCCTTTTTATTTGAATGGCGTCGGGGTGCGTGCTAAGCTTTTGGCTGGAATGTTTCTCTGTCGTGGCCATGAGGTGGCCGATCAGCCGCGTCATACACCGGGGATGTAGGTTTCGGTGCTTCCTCCTCCAGTTGAGGTAGCAACCTGCACCTTGGGTAACTCTTGGAGGGGCGTTCGAGTTTATGTTCCTCGGCCGCCAGGACTTCAATCCATCTGTCGGCTAGCAAATCTTAATCAGCTTGAAGCTACTGCTACTTTTTCTTAAGGCTATTTGTCGTGGCTATAAGCCTGCACTTGAAGCGCTCTTGTTTGACGGGATCCTCTGGCATGACGAATTCGTCGTCGTCGAGGCTTGCCTCGTCTTCGAAGGGAGGCATGTAATTATCATCCTCCGCCTCTCCATCTGCCACTCTCTCAGGAGGGCTGGCCTCTCCATCCTCCTGCCCTAAATCTTGCTGGAGGGGATTGTTGCCGTCTTCGGCACTGTCTGGAGTGCTATTATCTCCTGTGCCGGTATCACCACTTTTTCCTTGGCGGGACTTAGAGTGGCGCCGCTGACGCCGGCGCTTGGGTTTCTTCTTGGAGGGGTCATCCTCCGTTGTCTCGTCGCCATTGCCTTCTTTGGGTGTGTCCAACATGTATATATCGTATGATGAGGTGGCTGTCCAGTGCCCTGTGGGCAGTGGTTCCTCTTCGCCTCCCGCATCATCGTCCATACCGTCGATGTCTTCGGAGTCGAAGTCGAGCATGTCGGTTAAGTCATCGACAGTGGATATTAAGTGGGTGGTGGGTGGGCGGCGAATTTCTTCGTCATCCGCATCCCAATCCTGCCGGACGTAGTTCGGCCAGGACTCTCCTGACAAGGAGAGAGACCTTAATGAGTTCAGTATGTCACCGAAGAGCGAGTGCTGAAAAATATCCGCGGAGGTAAACTCCATGATCGGCGCCCAATCGGATTTGATAGGAACGGGCGCAGGCGGTTCGGAGTCCGCGGTCGGAGAAGGATCCGGCAGTTTGGTAACACGGCTCTCGTGAAGGGTAAGGTCGATATTCGGCTCGATCGCCGCTGAGGATACGGCCTCCGTGACGGGGTCTATCCACCCGTCCATGGATGGCGCAACTGGCTCCGAATTGAGGCTCAGAGCGGCTGCCGGTGCGGTCTCCTGAATACGGTCTGATGGTAGAGCTAAATCGTACCCATCGTGACCACGTGGTGCATAAGGCAGGGGCTCGAATCCGTCGAAGATCAAGTCTCCGCGGATATCGGCCGTGTAGTTTAAGCTTCCAAACCTGACCTGGTGGCCAGGGGTGTAACTTTCGATCTGCTCCAGATGGCCAAGCGAGTTGGCCCGCAGTGCGAAGCCGCCGAACACAAAGATATGTCCGGGGAGAAAAGTCTCACCCTGGACTACATCGCTATCGATGATAGTATGAGCCATCAAGCCTAATGGCGACGACACAGAGGAACTCTCAATGAAAGCAGAAATGTCGGTGTCAAAACCGGCGGATCTCGGGTAGGGGGTCCCGGATTGTGCATCTAAGGCGGATGGTAACAGGAGGCAGGGGACACGATGTTTTACCCAGGTTCGGGCCCTCTTGATGGAGGTAAAACCCTACGTCCTGCTTGATTTATTCTTGATGATATGAGTATTACAAGAGTTGATCTACCACGAGATCAGAGAGGCTAAACCCTAGAAGCTAACCTATGGTATGATTGTATGTTGTCCTATGGATTAAAACCCTCTGGTTTATATAGACACCGGAAAGGGCTAGGGTTACACAAGGTCGGTTATAAAGGAGGAGATATACATATCCGTATTTCCTAGCTTGCCTTCCACGCCAAGTAGAGTCCCATCCGGACACGAGACAAAGTCTTCAATCTTGTATCTTCATAGTCCAACAGTCCGGCCAAAGGATATAGTCCGGCTGTCCGAAGACCCCCTAATCCAGGACTCCCTCAGGCCTTCTTCCCCAATGGTCCCTATCCTTCTAGATCGTGTTCTTCCCCCATTGTTGACCTTCTTCAAGCTTTCTATCTCTTGATCCCTCCATGGATCCTTGCTAGGTTTTGTGGGAAAAGAGAGAGGAGATCTAGATCCACATTTCCATCAATCACTTTCTCCTCTATGTGAGGGGAACCCCTTGGATCTATATCTTGGAGTTCTTGGTGTTCTCCTTCTTGTTCTTCCTCTCATTTTCCTCCATAGATTTTGTTGCTTTGGTGGGATTTGAGAGTGAGGGACTTGGGCACTCCATGCACCCTTGCCATTGCATTAGTTGCATTGGTTTGAGTTCTCCATGGTGATACATTGAAGTGAAAAGTTGAGAAGCTTATTACTCTTGGGTGCTTGGTACCCTAGATCTTGTTCCTCTTAGGTGCTTGGGCGCCCTAGACGGCAGGTGGTGTCTCGGAGCTCAATCATTGTGGTGTAAATCTCTGGGCAAGCATCAAGATCTGGAATTAGGTTGTGGAGATTGCCCTGAGCAATTTGTACAGGTTCCAATGACCTCCCCCAAGGGTTTCCAAAGTGTACGAGTATCGGTGACCGCCCCAAGGGTTGCCATTTGTACGGGTTTGGTGACCGCCCTCAAGGGTCCCTTAGTGGAATCCTGGCATCTTGCATTGTTGTGCCTCCACACCTCTCCAAATGGAGATTAGCATCCTCAAGGGTGTGAACTCGGGATACGCATCATCTTCGCGTGCCTCGGTTATCTCTTACCCGAGCCCTTTACTTATGCACTTTACTTTGTGATAGTCATAGGGTTTCATGATATTTATCTTGCTATCACTTAGTTGTTTATCTTGGTTAGCATAAGTTGTGGTGTAGATAGGTGAGCCTAGTCGATTTAGATTTTGTTCTTCACAAATTAAACGCTAGTTTTATTCCACATATATTCAAGCCTAAACTATAATTATTTTAAAGCACCTGTTCACCCCCCCCCCCCTGCCGCCCTCTAGGCGACATCCATGATCTTTTAATGCTCCATTGTAATCCTTTTATACTTTCAGTATTTCTAATAAAATGAAGATTTGACAAGATCAATCCTTCCTTTTCTATAAAACTCTTTTGGAAAACTTTTCTTTTCAGGGTCACTATGCATGAACATTTGAATATCCATTTATATACCTTCTGAAGGTTTTATCAAGTTCAAAACTTGTTCCTTATATAAGGACTTCAATTTTGGATTTAAATGGTTAGAGTAATACCTATCCTAGTTGGGCACCATCACTACTTCCTCGTACACTACTGCAGGATGCTGCTAACGCGACACTACGATCAGAGACCCTTTGACGAAACTGTGTGCGAGGCATTAATCACAAATGGTGATGTAGAAAACCGTCAAAAAAGATGCAAAACGTCTGTGATGAAGGATTCGTCAAACATGGTTCAGATATTAGTTGTGTGTGCGATGTGGGGCACACGGTTCAGTTCATTAACTGTTTGCGATGAGGAAGAAGAACAGAAATGGGCATCCAGATGAAGACGTGTGCGATATACGGCATATAGTTCACTCGGATTAATTTTTTGTGATGAGGTGGAACAATAGAAATGGGCAGCCAGATAAAGGTGTGTGTGATTGAGGGCATACGCTTCAGAAGGATTAACTGTTCGCAATTAGGCAACACAACAAAAACGGTCAGCCAGATCAACGTGTCTGCAATTGACGGCATACACTTCACACCGATAAATTGTTTGCGATTAGCCACAACAAACAGAAATAGATAGATAGATCAACGTGTGTGCGCAAGATGGGCACACATTCTAATTAAAAGAAGCGTGCACGATGGTAATAACGAGCATGCACGTTTGTTGGAACAAGACGTGTGTTGACATTACCTATTGCGGTGCACCCTATAGTGCAAACGCCACATACGCGGCCGAGAAAGCGTACCCACATTATGCTGTCCGGCAATAGTGCCGCACTTCGAAATTATAGAACTGTCAATAAATTTTGTGCATGCGTCCCGTCACATTCCAAATTACTACCATGCTATATTTAATTGCAAACATGTTGAAACCGACGAAGACCTAAATGGTTTCCCACTTAGGAGCGTATTAGTACTTGGTTATAAATACTACTACTCCAAGATGACTGCAAATTCCTCCTCAACTCCTCATCCACAAAAACAAACAAGTCACTCATGATCGTTCCCTTGCGTCTTCCATGGCCAGTGTGAGTTCTGGGTCGAGAGATTACCACCAGGGAGAGCCGAGCATGGAAGTCGAAGCACGAGAGATGTCCCGCCTCACCGCGAAAGCAGCCGACATGTCCCGCCACGCGGCCATAACAGCACAGAGGTCCCGCCATGCCGCCGAAGCAGCATGGAGGTCCCGCCGCGCTGTGGAAACAGCAAAGATGTCCTGCCGCACCGTGAATGCAGCAGAGATGTCCTCCCATGCCGCGGCAGCTTGCGAAAATATCTAGCGGGCAAGCGAGGACTCTTACAGGTGCCTGAACGCGATTGTCCATAGCTACACTGATCAGACCTCCGGCTGGGTGAGGTTGTAGGACGACATGAAAGCCTCATTTGAATAGACTACCAGTGTCAACCGGCAACTAAGGGAGGGCAATGTGAAGCTCTGGGCCGAGCGCAACCTGCTGAGGGTGAAGATCGTCAGAAGTGCGGAGCAGCAGGAGGAGACCACTGCCTTGTTGAAGAGGACCAGTGTCATCATCAAGAAACTTACGGAGGAGAATGACATGCTCTGCATCGAGCGCCAAAGGCTGGTGGAGGAATCTGTGGATGCTCTCAAGCAGCGTCTTGAGGACACGAAAGAGCTCATCGCCGCTCGCCGCAGAGACTAGTTCCCGCGGCCTGCAGCAACTCATCAAGAAAGTAGAGATCACCGAGCCAGATCGTTGTCTTCTTCTTTTGCCCTTGTGTATTTTGGGCGTTGCCGCATGTGGCTTTTTAATTTATCTTCCTAAATATGTAAGACAATTATTATCCATTGTCATCGTTTTTATAATCATCAGTCTTGCTATAAGTCGAGCTCGATGTTATATAGGTCCGTTGGATCTTACATCAAGATCCGTGCAAAACTTTATTTTCAGATTTTCTTTTTTCTCTCTTAAATCTGAGTCAAGTGAGATATAGCCAGGCCATGAAACAGGGGCTCGGGAACCATTAATGGGGATGTTGGGAGGGAGGTCGGCGGTGGATACAGGTCAAAGGGCTCTCCTCCCAATGAGCACGCGCATGGGTCTGATCGCACGCCTCCCGTACTCAAATAGCTCCTGCACGGCACCTCCTAGCCAATAAAAAAGGGGACGTGTGGCGGCACGTAAATGGTAAGTAGAACTCCCATGGTTTTAATAATACCTGTGTTTCCAATTTGTAACTTGATAGCACTTGTTCCAAAATGACTTTGTTGATTGTTAATGTGCCCGCCTCGCAAATCAGACAAAAAAATTACCACAGCATGTTGGTGCCATGTCATGACACCATGCCAAGTTTCATGATTTTCAGGCAAGTTTTGGATTTACGAGAATTTTAAAACCAAGTTTCTCAATGTTTCCAGCCGAGCCAAGATGCCAGATGTTTGAATTCCATTCCCACTTCTTCCATGGGACCTAGAAATTCTCCCAAGTACAAATAAATGATTTTCCAACTAACTTTTGCGCACTGGAGCATGCGCTTGTACTTCAAATTTGAATTATGTGCATTAAATGCCTGGAGAATCAATTAATTGATAAAAAGGCCAAACAAACCCAGAATAATTCCAAAATTTAGCACAAAACTCCTATTTGGTCTAAGCTATCTGTGTAAAAAAATCAAGGCGGGAGAAGGCAGTGTATGTCGTTTTGCACACGGAGGTGACACGTTCCGTCTCGGAACCACGAGCCTTCTTGATAGAAGCTCCGGTTTGCAAGAAGCTTATTCCAAAGCTTGTCCCAATTCGGCCAAAAAAATTACCACAGCATGTTGGTGCCATGCCATGACATCATGCCAACTTTCATGATTTTTAGGCGTGTTTTGGATTTACAGGAATTAAAAAACCAAGTTTCTCAATATTTCCGGCCGAGCCACGGCGCCTAGATGTTTGAATTCCATTCCCATTTCTTGCATGGAACCTATAAATTCACCCAAGGACACACATGTTATTTTTCAACCAACTTTGGTGCACTGGAGCATGTTCTTGTAGTTAAAATTTGAATTATGCACATTAAATGCCCAGAAATTTAATTAATGTATAAAAAAGGCCAAACAAACCCAGAGTAAATTTAGCACGAAACTCCTATTTGGTCTAAGTTGCCTATGTAAAAAAATTAAGGTGGGAGAAGGTAGTGTATGTCGTTTCGCACACAGAGGTGACATGTTCCCTCTTGGAACCACGAGCCTTCTTGAGAGAAGCTCCGGTTTGCAAGAAGCTTATTCCAAAGCTTATCCCAATTCGGCCAAAAAATTACCACATCATGTTGGTGCCATGTCATGACATCATGCCAAGTTTCATGATTTGCAGGCGTGTTTTGCATGTACAGGAATTAAAAAACCAAGTTTCTCAATATTTCCGGCCGAGCCATGACGCCAAAATGTTTGAATTTCATTCCCATTTCTTGCTTGGGACCTAGAAATTCACCCCAGGACACGCATGTGATTTTTCAACCAACTTTGGTGCACTGGAGCATGTGCTTGTAGTTAAAATTTGAATCATGCACATTAAATGACCAGAAATTCAATTAATGTAAAGCCAAACGAACCCGGAATAATTCTAAATTTTAACACGACACTCATATAGTTCTATGTTGCCTCTGTAAAAAATCAACGGGGGAGCCAGCGTATATCATTTCGCACACAAAGGTGACACGTCCCCCCTTGGGAACCACGAGTCTTCTCGAGAGAAGCTCTGGTTCGCAAGAAGCTTATACCAAAACATGTCCAAATGTGGCCAATTTTTTTACCACAACATGTTGGTGCCATGAAATGACACCATGCCAAGTTTCATAATTTTCAGGCGAGTTTTGAATTTACAAGAATTTAAAAACCAATTTTCTCAATGTTCCTGACCGAGCCATGATGCCTAGATGTTTGAATTTCATTCCCATTCTTGCATGGGACCTATAAATTCACCCGAAGACACACATGTGATTTCTTTTAAAACATTGGTGCACTGGAGCATGTGCTTGTAGTTCAAATTTGAATTATGCATATTAAATGCCTAGAAACTCAATTAATGCATAAAAATGCCAAACGAACCCGGAATAATTCCAAATTTAAACATGACACTCATGTAGTTGCATGTTCACTGTACATAATGTTCTAGCAATTCAAACACCATCCTTTCCCTCTATAACACCATTTTGGCTTTCGAAACATAATGAAAAAAATCAGGTATACCACAAACAGTTTACTGGCAAGAATCATGTGGGATGCGATATAAAATATCTTGGTGCACGGTCTTGTCTGGCTTACGTAGGAAGCTTCATCGTCTACAGTCCACCACCCGCGCTTGAACCACACTTCCGCACATGTTTCTTGTGGCACCGAGCAAAAAATTTCTGCCACCGCGGAAATATCTATCTCCCCGTCCCCTCCCTCCCACCAAAAGCCACATTTCCACTGTTCCTCCTTGCTTTCCAAGTTCAAACCTTCACTACTGCTTACTGGCAGCTCAGCCTCCTCGCCGGTGACCCTTCTTCTTGCAGCGCTGCCTCCTCGTCGGCAACCATTCTTCTTGCAGCGTCGCCTCCTCGCCGGTGACCCTTCTTCTTGCAGCGCCGCCTCCTTGCCGCCGACCCTTCTTCTTGCTGCACGGCCTCCTTGTCGCTGACCCTTCTTCTTGCTGCGTGGCCTCATTGATATGGTCAGGTAATCCACACCCTACCCACAACATCCTCCTCATTCCCCGTCCCACATGCCCCAACCGGCGGCACAACACCTTCCACCGAAATCACTGGCCCCATCCTCTAGTTAAGCACTGAGGGAGTTCTGGATTAGGGGGTCCTCAGGTGCCCAGCCTATTCAACATGGGCCGGACTGATGGGCCATGAAGATAAAAACTAAAGATCATCCCCATGTCCGGGTAGGACTCCTATATGCGTGAACAGCAATTTTTGGTGTCCGGATGTATTTCTCTCCTCTAGAAACCGAAATTGTACGGCCCTAGGCCCCTCCGGTGTGTATATAAACCGGAGGATTTAGTCTACAGAGGCTATCAGAATTCTCATAGGCCAGACAACTAGGGTTTAGCCATTACGATCTCGAGGTAGATCAACTCTTGTAACCTCTAAACTCACTGAATACAATCAAGCAGGACGTAGGGTTTTACCTCCTTTAAGAGGCCCCGAATCTGGGTAAACATAGTGTCCCCATCGTCCCTTGTTGCTATCGATCCTCAGACACATAGTTCGGTACCCCCTACCCTAGATCTGCTGGCTTGACACTGACATTGCTGCTTTCATTGAGAGTTCCATTGTGTTGTCGATAGAAGGATCGATGGCTTGCCTTGTCATCAATGACGATATCACTTCTAGAAGGAGCCTAACTTCAGGACAGGTCCTCTAGCTCGGTGGTTTCACCGTAGGCACCCACACGGCCATCAAGTCAACGGTGCCCCCCCCCCCCGCGCGATCTCCAAACATCACCTCCACATCAGTCTCGAACACTCCAAAAAGATGGATCTGGTAGACATCTCGTCCTTGAACGAGATGCTAGATCGCATCACCGCCCTGGGCTTTCAACAGATTATGATCAGATCGCGCTTAAACCTGACCAGAGCGAAATTAATCTCCCGCCGATCACTGACCTGGTGGCGGTCGTCGAGGAACAAGGCAAGAGCACTTCTCCCCCTAACTTAAAAACCAGCTATGTTCGGATCTCCGAATCCATTGAACCGGATACTCTTCCTTCGGAGGAGATCACACGTCCCATAGACTCAGGGCCGGACTTAGGGTCCGAGAAGTACTTGGATCTTCCCGGACCCGAACCAGTGATCTCGGAGATTTTACCAGCTCCGAACACAATTTTGGGCAGGGATTTAAGTTTTAGCCCACCCGCCCACTGAGGGAGTCCTGGACTAAGGGGTCCTCGGGCGTCCAGCCTATTATCCATGGGCCGGACTGATGGGCTGTGAAGACATGAAGACTAAAGACTGCACCATGTCCGAATTGGACTCTACTTGGCGTGGAAGGCAAGCTTGGCAACCGAAGATTCTTTTTTATGTAACCGACTCCATGTAAACCCTAGATCTCCTCGGTGTCTATATAAACCGAAGGGGACAGTCCGGAAAGGACACCACATATACTCATTACCATATTCTTAGGCTAGACTTCTAGGGTTTAGCCATTACGATCTTGTGGTAGATCAACTCTTTTAACACTCATATTCATCAAGATCAATCAAGCAGGAAGTAGGGTATTACCTCCAGAGAGAGGGCCCGAACCTGAGTAAACATCGTGTCTCCTGTTACCATCGATCCTAGACGCACAGTTCGGGACCCCCTACCCGAGATCTGCCGGTTTTGACACCGACATTGGTGCTTTCATTGAGAGTTCCACTGTGCCGTCGACAAGAGGCTCGATGGCCCCTTCAATCGTCAATAATGACGCTGTCCAAAGAGGAACCTTCCTCCCCGGACAGATCTTCGTATTCGGTGGCTTCGTACTGCGGGCCAACTCACTTGGCCATCTGAAGCAGATCGACAGCTACGCCCCCGGCCATCAGGTCAGATTCGGAAGCTTGAACTACGCCACGGATATCCTCGAAGACTTGATCTCCAAGGGACTGGAGCCCACGGCGATCGCTCCCCCTCATCCCGATGAACATGACTTAAATCTGTCATCGGATCACCCCCAGGAGATGGTTCCAGCAGCTGGAACGACCTTAGAGCCAAAGCAGACCGAGCCATCCGAGGCCTCGGAGTCTGCGGCGTTGGAGCCGCACGTGGACTCGATGCCCTGCGCTATTCGCTTTAACGGAACTTCGGACTCGTCTCTGGCTACAAGTTCTAGACTGTGTACACCCACGGACACCGAGCTATATCGGTTATCGATCCTCGAGTTCAACGCCGCTGACGTGTTCCAACACTCGCCTTGGGGTGACGTGCTAAAATCTTTAAAGAATTTGTCCTTGGAAAAGGACTCACAGCCGAACTATGTCCGGTTCGAGCTCGAGACAGATGATGAGGAATTTCGCTTCCCACCCGCCACCCACTTCATAGCCACCGTTGATGACTTAACCGACGTGCTTGACTATGGTTCCAAAGACATCGACGGTATGGACGATGATGCTAACAAGGAGCAAGGCCAAGACCCGCCATTCACTGGACGCTGGACGGCCACCTCTTCATACGATGTGTACATGGTTGATACACCTAAGGGATCCGGCGACGACAAAGAAGATCCGGATACGAACAAAACCTCCGAGACACAGTCCAAGCATCGGCAGCCCAAACACTGCCCTAAGCCCCGTCGCTCAAAGGATGACAACATTGGCACCGGAGAAAATAGTACTCCGGGCGACGCTGCAAACAGCAAAGACCCCGTTGGGGCTACATCCGAACAGGAACACGACAGCAGGCAAGACAACACTGACGAACAGGCCATAGAAGATGACCCGGAGGATGATAGTTACCATCCGCCCTCCGAGGAGGACACAAGCCTCGGCAACGAAGACTTCATCATGCCTGAGGATCCTCTTGAGCAGGAGCGCTTTAAGCTTCAGATCATAGCCATAGCAAGGAGCCTAAAAAAGAAACAACAGCAGCTTCAAGCTGAACAAGACCTGCTCGTCGACAGATGGACTGACGTCCTGACAACTGAGGAATATGGCCTCAACCGCCCAGCCAAGAGCTACCTGAAACGCAGACTGCTACCTCAATTTGATGTGGAAGCATCGGAGCATATATCTCCCTCGCACAATGCGGATCGACCGCCACATGGTCGGGACAGGGCGGCAGAACGGCCACCCGCGGTCGAGATAAAGCGGCAACTCCGGCCGAACAGCTGACCGCCCCACCACCCCGTCAAAATAGGGATGGAAGAGTCTGGAGTCATACGTACGACCTCTGACAAACCCTGGATAGTAAAGCAGGACACACAAGATCGATCTACGGATCACGAGGACATGCCTCGAGGCGCAATGACGGCTACATATTCGGACGTGACAAACCTAACCACGCTCGAGCCGAATGCCGCAGACGGACTCCTTCAGAGCTCTGCCATGATGCGGCCCGATATAGAGGCACCGCACACTCGCTCTGCTTCACAGATGAAGTACTAGATCATGAATTCCCCGAGGGGTTCAAGCCCATCAATATCGAATCATACGACGGCACAACTAATCCTGCAGTATGGATTGAGGATTTCATCCTCCACATCCACATGGCCCGAGGAAACGTCCTCCACGCCATCAAATACCTCCCATTAAAGCTCAAAGGACCAGCTCGGCACTGGTTAAATAGCCTGCCTGAGAACTCTATCGGCAGCTGGGAAGACTTGGAAGAGGCTTTCATCGACAACTTCCAAGGAACTTATGTCCGGCCACCAGACGCCGATGACCTAAGCCACATAGTTCAACAACCTGGAGAATCAGCCAGAAAATTCTGGACTAGGTTACTAACCAAGAAGAACCAGATCGTTGACTGTCCGGATGCCGAAGCCCTAGCAGCCTTCAAACACAACACTCGTGACGAATGGCTAGCATGCCACCTCAGACATGAAAAACCGAAGTCAATGGCATCCCTTACGGCACTCATGACCCGCTTTTGCATAGGCGAGGACAGCTGGCTGGCTTGTAGCAAAAACACAACCAGCAAGGCAGGCCCCACCGAGGCCAAGAATAGCACCGACAAGCCCTGGCACAAGAGACACAAATGCCGAAGCAATGGCTATAACACCGATGACACTCCCACTCATGCCAGATTCAGTGGCTCCAAGTCTGGCCAGCGAAAGAAGCCCTATAAAAGGAACGGCGGAGGACCATCCAGCTTGAACCGCATACTCGACCGTTCGTGCTAGATACATGGCATCCCAGACAAACCAACCAACCATACCAACAGAGATTGCCGGGTATTTAAGCAAGCCAGCAAGGTAAATATCATAAACAAGGAAGGGGAATCGCAGAGCGAGGACGAAGACGAGGAGCCTTGGCAGCTGAACACTGGGGGGCAGAAGAAATTCCTGCCTCAAGTCAAAACGGTGAACATGATATACGCCACACACATCCCCAAAAGGGAGCGCAAGCGCGCACTCGGGGACGTTTATGCGGTAGAGCCAGTCGCCCCAAAATTTAACCCATGGTCATCAGTCCCTATCACCTTTGACCGCCGAGACCATCCAACCAGCATCTGCCACGGCGGTTCAGCCGCACTAGTCCTCGACCCAATCATCGATGGATTTCACCTGACACGAGTCCTAATGGACGGTGGTAGCAGCCTCAACCTGCTCTATCAGGATACAATACGTAAAATGCACATCAACCCCTCATGGGTCCAGCCCACGAAGACTACATTTAAAGAAGTCATACTAGGCGTAGAGGCCCGTTGTACGGGCTCACTAATGCTGGAAGTAGTATTCGGTTCCCCGGATAACTTCTGAAGCGAAGAACTAATCTTCGATATCATCCCATTTCGCAGCGGCTATCACTCCTTGCTCGGACGAACCGCATTTGCTAGATTCAATGCGGTGCCACATTACGCTTATCTCAAGCTCAAAATGCCCGGTCCACATGGCATCATTATAGTAAATGGAAACACGGAACGCTCCCTCTGTACAGAGGAGCACACTGCCGCTCTAGCAGCAGAAATATAGAGCGCCTTCTTTAGGAACATTATAATCTGGCTGCCGAGCCCCTGGACATCATCAAGAGGGTCCGGACCACACTGCAGCAGGACAGCTCGGCTCATTAGGAGCCGAATTAGCAATTCGGCCTCCGTCCCAGGCCCGAGGAGGCAATGGCACTAATACCGCGCGTATATAAATTACGCACTTAAACCCCATGGGAATTGACGGAGGCATAACTTGTTCGTGATCCACTGTACGGCTCGACCGACCCTGGGATTCGCACGCTTTTGCTTTTTCTTTTTTGTGGGTTTTTTCTTCTCTTTTGAAGGTCTATACGGACAACCCGCTTGCAAAACACACCAAGGAGGCAAGGAGCTCTGTCTTACAAGGGAATCCCCAAGTGATCTCTATTGAACGATCGCCATACTTCCTTTTCATACCCGCACGTAGCTCGCCCTTGGTTATGGCATGTTAAATAGCCCTACATGCTTTTCGCACCGCTTGTACAAAGCACGCCTTGATGGTGAATACACGTTAGCGTTAGCCTATTATTTCATTTTTTCGTTTACTCACCCCGGTATTAATTACCCACTGCAAACGTACACCATGGTATGTATTACTACACTAGGGCTTCATTACACCCAACACCACGGCAATAAAAAGTCTGAACACTTTTATAGTATAGTTTGGCACCCCGAACTTATAGCATTATATGCATCGGCTCTGAATCATGTCTTTGGTCAATAGTTGGGTTGCCCGGCTCCTGTGCTTACTACCTTACATTCCGCTATATCGGCTAGGGTAGTAAAGGGAGAACTACTACGATTGTGTCCCAGTTCTTCCGGACGAGCACCTCGGTAGAGAAAGCCGAAAACTGACTGTCATGATGCGGCGAGAGCCGGTCAACTATTCAAGAGGTTCCAAATCGTTGGAGATTTTTCCGCTTCTTGCGAAGAATTGGTTCCCCTAATTAGGCGTGCATAGCGCCCCTAGTTCGGTCTTCCGAATACCAGGGGCATCGCCAACTTTCCTATTTGTCAAACCACTATGGCTAAGTGAGGGCGGTAAAGGCCGCATAGTCTGATTGCCTTGTTCGTTGCGCTATACACCTCCTTTAAGGACCAGAATGTGGAGTAAAGAGTGTTTAGATTTATCCCGAACACCCCCGTACTATCTACATGGGGGCAGAAGCCCATGACTGGTCAACCCTCAGAGTTAATAAACGGTCGCATAGGAGGTAAATTTAAATCATAAGCGCTATATTACACTACACCATTGTTCCATATTACAAGGCAAGGTAATACACATGTTCTCATGGGAATATGATATCCTTTGAACATTGCTCTGCCACAAGGCGGGACCCCTCTAGGACACCATCAAAATAGTGCTCGGGCCGACGATGCTCCTTGCCCTCCGGCGGCCCCTCGGTCATTAGCTTTTTGGCATCTAGCTTCGCCCAATGTGTCTTGACGCGGGCAAACACCATACAAGCACCTTCAATATAGACCGACCGCTTCACGGTTTCGAGCCGTAGACACGCACTTACAAGCCGCTGAACAAGCCCGAAGTAGCTGCTAGGTATAGGCTCGGCAGGCCCAGCCGGACTATTAGGTCCTTCATGGCTAGCTCTGCCGACTTGTGCAGCTCGACCAACTGCTTCAGCTGGTCGCTGAAGGGCATCAGATGTTCGAGTCCAAGATATTGGGACCAGAACAACTTCTCCGTAGACATCCCCTCTTCGGCTCTATAATGCTCGGCAGCATCTGATATACTGCGCGGCAGATCCATAAACACCCCTGGAAAACCCAAATCCGGATAAGTACAGGTAACATTTCTTTTACATACTTGCTTTGCATGGCGAAAGACTCACCCACCGCAATATTCTTGGCCGCCTGAATCTCCTGGAGGGCGTTCTAGGCTTCGTCTCGTGTGTCCTGTGCGCTGTGACGGGCCTTCACCAGTTCGGACTCTTGCACCCTACAATCACGCTCCAAGGACTCAAATCTCTCGATCACGCCTTGGAGCTGCTGCTGCGCCTCATCAACCCGGGCCTCGTGCTTCTCGCACGAGGCGCGTTCCTTGGCCGCTTTATCCTAGGCCTCAGCTAACGCCTTCTTGAGGGCGGCTACCTTGGTCGTGGCCACTAATAAAGATTATGACACTTTAGTCCGGACTGACTATTCATTTTTTATTAAAATATACCCGCATGTCACTGCATACCTTGGCTCTCCTCCAGCTGCTTTTTCACGAGGACAAGTTCCTCCTCGGTCCGCTTCAGTTTCTGCTTCAGTTCAGAAAATGCCGCAGCATGAGCAGTGGCAGCCTGCAGCGATACCTGCTTATTCACAAAAGATAAATTATGTTAGACTCCTGCGATATTTTTTCTCAATCCTATGTTTGGCTTTTTCCTACCGAACACCAAACAGAGCATCAGGGGCTACTGTCTATACTGTGACATTCTTCCTACAACTGCATTACTTACCTCAAAGCCTGATAGAAGGCTAGTGCAGGCTTCAGTCAATCTGTTTTTGACGAACTGAGCCTTCTCTATTACCGTGCCCATAAGGGCACGGTGTTCATCCACAATAGAGGCGCCTCGTAGCGCCTCTAGTAGATTGTTCGGTGCCTCTGGTTGGACAGAGGTCACGGTGGGACTGGCACACTCCCTTCTTTCGAGGAATGCCGTTCGCTGGACTCTGGAGCCGCATGGGTCTCAGGAGTAGTGTCCTGCTCAGGACCAAGGGGAACTCGGGCCCCGTCATCAGTCCCCATAAGGGATTTTTCCCCCGTGTGTCATGTTACTGAAGAATCGTCCTGGGGCACCGCCCCGACGATCTCCGGAACCTCCCCCTGGTCGGGGAAGGTCTTTTGTGACTCCACCTCATCGTCGCCCTTGGGAGAGACGGAATGAGCAAGCGGCAGAGACATGCTAGCCATCTCCTTTGAGTCCAGCGATTCCTCTGTTGAGGATCGCAGCGAGTCATCGCATGCCGGACTGCAATGACAAAATTTAAGGTACATCAATACTGCAAACCAGAAAAGCCAGCATTTTTAGATTCTGGTACTTACGAGGCGGCCCGTGTCTTGGTCCGGCGAGGTCGCTCCGGGCTGCTATCAACATCCCACACGGAGTTATCCACATGGGAGGCTCTCCCCCTCTTGGGCGCCTCCGCCTCCAAACTCGTGGAGGCCTCCCTTTTCTTCCTCCCTCCCGCGGGAGGGGAGTCAGCTCCCTCCTCGTCACCATCGTCGGCGGCTGAGGGGTCCGTCTCATCGTCAGATGAGACGACCAAGGTGTTCCTTCGGCGAAGCCCACTCCTGGTCCCCTTGACCGTGGTTTTGACCTTCTTCTCCAGCACGTCGTAAGGCACCACAAATAGCATATCCGTAAGGAGCGGGGTTCCCTCGCCTTCGGGCAGCGGCGTCGGACTATTAATCTGTCTCGCTAGGTCAACCCAGGCCTGAAAAAGAAATTGGTAAGAAGGCTTAGTATCCTTCCTCGAAGTGTGTCCTCAACGATTATACCTTGATGGCTTACCGAATTAGTCGGATGCTTAAAGTTGAGCCCGCGATCTTTGGTCGAGGGTGGAGGTGTCTCGCTGCCCTTGAAGAGCACCCTCCAAATATCTTCGTGCGTCATGCCGAAGAGCCGTAGCAGCATCTCATGCTTGGCCGAATCAAATTCCCACAAATTACAGGTCCGGCGCTGACAGGGAAGGATCCGGCGTACAAGCATGACATGGATCACATCCACGAGCTTGATCTTCCGGGTTATCATGTTCTGGAGGCAAGTTTGGAGCCCGTGATCTCTTCCACAGGTCCCCAGGTCAGGCCCTTCTCTTGCCAGGAGGTAAGCCGCATTGGGGCTCCAGGTCGGAATTCGGGAGCCGCCGCCCAGTTGGCGTTGCACGGCTCGGTGATGTAGAACCACCCCGATTGCCATCCCTTCATCGTCTCTACAAAGGAGCCTTCGAGCTAGGTGGTATTGGGCTTCTTGCCCACCATGGCGCCTCCGCACTCGGCCTGCTGGCCACGCACCACCTTTGGCTTCACATTGAAAGTCTTCAACCATAAGCCAAAGTGAGGTGCTATGCGGAGAAGGGCTTCGCCCACAACTATGAATGCGGAGATATTGAGGATAAAATTGGGGGCCAGATCGTGGAAGTCCAACCCATAGTAAAACATCAATCCACGGATAAGTGGATGAAGAGGGAATCCCAGCCCGCAGACGAAGTGTGTGAGAAACACAACCCTCTCATGGGGCTCGGGGGTAGGGATGATTTTCCCTTTCGCCGGGAGTCGGTGAGCAATCCCCTTGGCTAAGAAGCTGGCCTCTCGATGCTCCGTGATGTTCTTCTCCTCAACGGAGGAGGCCATCCACTTGCCTCCAGCTCTGGATCCGGACATGATTGGAGTGCCTTCTCGAAAGAGGAAAAGATAAAAGCTTGGGTGCTAGAGCTCGAGGACGGAAGGACTAAAGATGAAGAAGGGTGTGGGTAAAGGGAGAGTGTTCTTATCCCCTTACAAAGGCCACGAATATCAAGCGCCTCCCCACTCGTCTTGAAGATTCGCCTATTTCTAAGGGCTGTGTAAATGGCACGGTTGAGTTACCCATGCCCGTATTGATGAGAATCCCGCAATAAGTGGACATGATCTCTGCTTTGACAAGACGTGCCAATGGCAACTGCGTCTCAAAACGTGGAGCAGCAGAAGAAAAACGGTTCGAAATTATAACCGGACAAACATAATGTTGCGTTGAAAAATAAGGTTGTCAACAGATTGGATTCGTGCAAATATTATATTCTCTCTACGGTTGTGTATGGTGTAACAGTCCGGATGCACTTATTTCATCCAAAGACTATTCTGGAGTTTGGAAGGAGGGAACCCGCCTTGCAATGCCGAAGACAAATCTGCAGGCCGGACTCCTCGTCATTGAAGCCAGGTTCAGGTGCTACAGAGGGAGTCCTGGACTAAGGGGTCCTCGGGCGTCCGGCCTGTTACCCATGGGCCGGACTGAAGGGCTATGAAGACGTGAAGAACGAACACTGCACCGTGTCCGGATTGGACTCTACTTGGCATGGAAGGCAAGCTTGGCGACCGAAGATTCCTTTTTATGTAACCGACTCCATGTAAACCCTAGATCTCCTCGGTGTCTATATAAATCGAAGGTATAGTCCGGAAAGGACACCACATATACTCATTACCATATTCTTAGGCTAGACTTCTAGGGTTTAGCCATTACGATCTCGTGGTAGATCAACTCTTGTAACTCTCATATTCATCAAGATCAATCAAGCAGGAAGTAGGGTATTACCTCCATGGAGAGGGCCCGGACCTGGGTAAACATCGTGTCCCCTGTCTCCTGTTACCATCGATCCTAGATGCACAGTTCGGGACCCCCTACCCGAGATCCGCCGGTTTTGACACCGACACCCACCACAATCAATACTCTCCAAGTAATTCACGCCCTCCGGACATATACGACCTGATGTATGTACGACAGCAACCTCAGGAAACGGTCCATCACTTTTGGGCCAGGTTTCTACTTGTCAAAAACATGATTAAAGATTGCTGCCACAACGATGCGGTCTCAGTCTTTCATCACAATTGCACAGATGAGCGAATTTGGAATGCCCTTGACCACCGCCGCATTCAGAGTTTCATGGAACTATCGCACGTAGTACGGAAGTACTGCGCGATGGAAAGCACATGGAAGGCCCAAAAAACCCAATTGGGACCCACTGCCTTTAAGCAATGTACTGCCCGAGAAAATGGGTACACCCTTACGAGGCATCCGATCATAAGCCCGTGGTCAAGAAAAACAAAGCCTTCGTAGGACATAGGTCCGTCCTTGACAAACTCCTTGATAGGCCCTGTTAGATACATGCAACGCCGAGCACCGAACCAACTCATAGCCTTTGGGCATGTTGGGTACTCTGGCAAGTGGCTAAAAGCGGTGAGGCTATCCTCACCACCGTTAATCTAGAGAAGCATTCTCCAAAGGACGTCGATCTTAACTCTTTATGATCTTCGAGACCTTCTCTTCAAACAATCGGCACAAAAGGGCACTCCACGACCAATCCGAAATCAACCAAGTAACCGCAATGATCCCATGGAACGATGCGGCAATAACTTTCATCGCTGACGACGAACCAAGGGCCCGATCAGTCCAAGCACCAGCCGCCCTAGTCTTAAACCCAATTGTGGATGGCTTTTGACTCACCACAGTGCTCATGGACAGCGGCAGCGGACTTAACCTTATCTATGAGGACACGCTCGAAAAATGCAAATTGACAAGGCCCGCATCGAGCAAAACACTACCACCTTCCATGGCATCATCCCCAGTCGAGAAGCACGATGTTCAGGGAAAATCAAATTTGATGTAGTAATCGGCATGCCTGAGAATTACACGTCCGAAGAGTTGCTTCTCCATCTGGCTCCCTTCAATAGCGGATATCACCCCCTTTTGGGGCGGGATGCTTTCTCACGCTTCCAGGCCATACCTCATTATGGGTACATGAAGCTTAAAATGCCGGGGCCCAACGGAATAATCACAGTTACAAGTGATTAGGATAAAGCACTCCACGCCGAAAACAAAACCGCATCCTTGGCCCTTGTGGCACTATACGAAGCCCTTGCGGTCGAAGAACAAACCACCCTGCGATCCACTGTGGACAAGGATGTTGTGATTCTTGTTAAGAGGACCAAGTCCACCTCTTTCAAACCAGCAGATGAAATAGTAAAATTTCAAGTGCACCCGACGGATCCTAACAAAATAGCGTCCATTGGAGCACAACTGGATCCAACGGTCGATGCCACCCTACAAGCGTTCCTGTGTGAAAATTGGGATATTTTTTCCTAGCACCCTTCGGACATGCCCGGGATCCCACGCAGATTGGTTGAACACAGCCTCAACATAATCAAGGGGTTCAAACCGGTCAAACAAACTTGCGATGATTTTTCGAACCCGAACGACAAGCTATGGGGAGGAGCTAGCCAAACTACTCGAAGTCGGGTTCATCAGAGAAATCAAACACCCAGATTGGCCAGCCAACCTGGTCATGGTGCCGAAGAAGGACAAGTCTTGCCGCCTATGTATCGATTTCAAAGACCTCAATAAGGCTTGTCCCAAAGACCCTTTCCCATTGCCCCACATTGACTAGATTATTTACGCGACCGCGGGACATGACTCATTGTGTTTCATCGATTCTTATTTCGGATACCATCATATTAAAATGAGGGAGTCCGACCAGGCCGCAACGGTGTTTATTACCCCGTACGGGCCTTTCTATTTCAACACTATGCCTTTTGGGCTTAAAAACGCCGGTGCCACTTACCAACGCATGATTCAAATATGTTTGGAAAAGCAAATCGGCAAAACAGTGGAAGCATATGTGGACGACATGGTCATCAAGACTAAACACGTTGAATCATTGGTGGACGATCTCCACCTCACATGTGACAACCTCTGAACATATGACATACGGCTCAATCCAGAAAAATGCGTTTTCGGTGTTCCAGCCGAAAAGCTGCTAGGTTTCATTGTCTCCAACAGGGGAATTGAAGCAAACCCAGCCAAAATCCGAGCCTTATCACAACTGGCTATACCAACAGACTTAAAGCAGGTCCAAGAACTAGCAGGGTGCGTAGCAGCGCTGAGCCGCTTCATCTCCAGATTAGGAGAAAAAGCATTACCACTTTATAGACTTCTTAGGTGCACCGACAACTTCGAGTGGACGGATGCAGCTATAGCCGGATTGGAATAAATAAAAACCTTATTAGCAGGCAACCCGATCCTAGCTGCCTAGTGGTTGGCGAACCTATGTTGCTTTATATATCCGCAACTCACCAAGTAGTGAGCGTTGTACTCGTCGTCGAGCGAGGAGAAGAAGGACATAAATTCCTCATCTAGAAACTAGTGTATTGCGTATCGGAGGTTCTTACACCATGCAAATCCCGATACCCGCACTACCAAAAAATAGCTTACGCGGTCTTTATGGCATCCCAAAATCTCTGATACTATTTTCAAGAGTGTTCGATCACGGTGGCATCTGAAGTACCACTCAATGACATTATAAATAATAGGGATGCCACCGGACGAATAGCTAAATGGGCCATTGAGCTCTTACCATTTGAAATAACATACAAGCCGCACCGAGCTAGTAAATCTGAGGTGCTGGCCAATTTCGTCGCCGAGTGGACGGAAGCCGAGCTCCCTAAAGATTACAGTTCATACTCCAATTGGATCATGTACTTCGACGGCTCTAAAATGCTAGCCGGACTGGGGGTTGGTGTCATCTTGACATCCCTACGAGGGACACAGTCCGCTACATACTGGAAATCGTGCATACGGACTCCAATAACGCAGCCAAATACGAGGCACATCTACATGGTCTCCGAATGGCTACCTCCATGGGCATACAACGCCTAGAGGTGTGCGGTGATTCAAACCTCGCAATATCCTAGATGGATAGAGAGTTTGATGCAAAAGATCCAAAAATGGTGGCATATCGAAACGTCGTATTAAAAATATAGCTCAATTCGAGGGGCTCGAGAGTAACCAGGCATTGGACATCCTTGCTCGAATGGGCGCCAAGCGCGACCCCATCCCACCCAATACCTTTGTGGAAAGGCTCTTCAAGCCATCCGTGGTGTGGCAGGACGAGAGTGGAAACACTAGTCCGGACCTGATCATGCCCCCAGCCGCCAAACACAATACGAATATCATTGGGGGTTCGGGTACCAAAATAACACCATCTGCCCATGAAATTATGGCATTATTGCTCCATGGACCGAGCCTTTCCTGGCCTACCTTAATAGGCAGGAGCTTCCTGATGATCATAATGAGGCCCGTTGCATAGTTCGATGTTCTAAAGCCTATAAAGTTCACGAAGGTGAACTGTACAAGAAAAGCACTACCAGAGTCCTCCAAAGGTGCATCTCCGAAGTGGAGGGACGGCGACTCTTGGCAGAAATACATGCTGGTCTGGGCGGCCATCACACCGCAGCTCGGGCCCTTGTAAGCAAGGTCTTCCGGACTGGTTTCTTCTGGCCAACGGCCCGAGCAGACGCACAAAACCTTGTGCAACATTGTGTAGGATGCCAGCTTTTCGCCAATCAAAGTCATATGCCTCCCACTGCCTTAAGAACAATCCCCATCACTTGGCCTTTCACGGTCTGGGCCTGGATATGGTCGGACCCCTCAAAGGGGGAAACCACAAGAAGAAATATCGACTGGTTATGGTGGATAAATTCACTAAGTGGATAGAGGCCAAACCAGTAAAAATGGCTGAAGCAGGATCAGTGATTGATTTTAGATCCGGCGTGGTACACCATTATGGCATCCCGCACAACATTATCACTGGTAATGGCTCCAATTTGCAGTCGATGAGGTGAAAAACTGGTGTGCTAACTTGGGCATTAAGTTCGACTATGCATCCATCTACCACCCTTAAACAAATGGTCGGGTTGAACGGGCCAATGGCCTAATAATGAGTGGCATTAAACCCAGACTGGTGCGCTCCCTACGAAAGTCAGATAAGCACTGGGTTGAGGAACTCGATTCCGTACTCTAGGGGATGTGGACTACGCCTAATCGAACGACCGGATACACACATTTTTTCATGGTATACATCGCAGAAGCTGTCTTGCCCTGCGACATTATTCATGACTCACCTCGAGTGCGCATGTACGAAGAGAGTTAAGCCAAGCTTGATCGGTAGGAAGACCTAGACGGCCTTGAAGAGGAGTGTGATATTGCACGAGAAAGTTCCGCATTTTATCAACAACAGGCTAGGCGATACCATAGCAGAGAAGTGCGGGCCAAGACTCATAACATTGGCGATCTCGTTTTGCGCCTCCTAGAGAAGAAGAAGGATAAGCTCAAACAAAAATGGGAGGGGCCCTTCATTATAGATGAAGTTCTCACAGGAGGAGCATATCGCCTTCGTAATGCATCGGATAATCGCCTTGAGCCAAATCCGTGGAACGCTGCTCGGCTCCGACGATTCTGCGGATAGTTCAGCCGCATCCTTTTTTGTTTTTTCTAGTTTCCTTTTTTCTCTCCTCTTCTTTTTTTACTTTTTCCTTCTTTCTATACATCCTAGGGTATGTTCAGATCTGTCGAACTGTTAGGGGTACACATCTTTAAATGTATCCACCCCAGTATGACTGGGGGCTTCTATGACGAAGCTTATTACCAAAAGTTTGTGGCTTACATTGTCTATGTCATTTGTTATATACACTTTTCTGCCATTATATGCACCTCTATGACTTAAGTTCTTGCCAAGCCGGGTTGCCTCGCTCTTGTGTTTGTACCCTACGTTCCCGATTGTTCGGCTAGGGTGTAAAGGGAGACCTCTGCGATTATTACAACCGGGTAATCCGGTTCTGTACTTCACCCCTGGTGAAGCCGAAAGCTAGCGTTCTTAAGAGAATAATTAGTCGGCAAGCAACGATAGATTGGTTACATTTCTGTAACTCTTCTAAAAAATAAAAACGGGATAGGCTCCCCGTACTTCGGATCAAAGCCTAGGCATGCATAATTAAGCATACCAACCCAAGGAAAGGAACCCTTAACGGAACTATTTTCCTCAGAAGATGTTTCTTACATTAAATAAGTAATATAACATAACTCCCCGAACAAATTTTGTCTGTTTGAGCAATATGGCTGGGTTGCCTAGTTTCTGGATGATGTCTACTACACAACCTTCTTCTTGTAGACGTTGTTGGGCCTCCAAGTGCAAAGTTTTGTAGGACAGTGGCAAATTTCCCTCAAGTGGATGACCTAAGGTTCATCAATCCGTGGGAGGCGTAGGATGAAGATTGTCTCTCTCAAACAACCCTGCAACCAAATAACCAAGAGTCTCTTGTGTCCCCAACACACCGAATACAATGGTAAATTGTATAGGTGCACTAGTTCGGCGAAGAGTTGGTGATACAAGTGCAATATGGATGGTAGATATAGGTTTTTATAATCTGAAATTATAAAAACAGCAAGGTAACTAATGATAAAAGTGAGCGAAAATGGCATTGCAATGCGTTGAAATAAGGCCTAGGGTTCATACTTTCACTAGTGCAAGTTCTCTCAACAAGGATAACATAATTGGATCATATAACAATCCCTCAACATGCAACAAAGAGTCACTCCAAAGTCACTAATAGCAGAGAACAAATGAAGAGATTATCGTACGATACGAAACCACCTCGAAGTTATTCTTTCCGATCAATCTATTGGACTATTCCTATAAGTGTCACAAACAACCCTATAGTTCGTAGTAAAATAACACCTTAAGACAGAAATTAACCAAAACCCTAATGTCACCTAGATACTCCAATGTCACCTCAAGTATCCGTGGCTATGATTATACGTATGCGTCACAGAATCTCAGATTCATCTATTCAACCAACACAAAGAACTTCAAAGAGTGCCCCAAAGTTTCTACCGGAGAGTCAACACAAAAACGTGTGCCAACCCCTATGCATAAGTTCACAAGGTTACAGAACTCGTAAGTTGATCACCAAAACATACATTAAGTGGATCATGTGAATATCCCATTGTCACCACAGATAAGCACATGCAAGACATACATCAAGTGTTCTCAAATCCTTAAAGACTCAATCCGATAAGATAACTTCAAAAGGAAAACTCAATTCATCACAAGGAGATAGAGGGGGAGAAACATCATAAGATCCAACTATAATAGCAAAGCTCGCAGTACATCAAGATCGTGCCATATCAAGAACATGAGAGAGAGAGAGAGATCAAACACATAGCTACTGGTACATACCCTCAACCCCGAGGGTGAACTACTCCCTCCTCGTCATCGAGAGCGCTGGGATGATGAAGATGGCCACCGGTGATGGATCCCCCCTCTGGCAGGGTGCCGAAACAGGTTCTCGATTGGTTTTTGGTGGCTACAGAGGCTTGTGGAGGCGGAACTCCCGATCTAGGTTTCTTTTTGGGGGTTTCCGTATTTATAGAAATTTTTGGCGTCAGTCTCACGTCAGGGGGGTCTCCGAGTCATCCACGAGATAGGGGGCGAGCCCAGGGGGTATGGCGCGCCCCCCACCCTCATGGATGGCTCGGGACACTTCTGGCCCAACACTTTTACTTCGGGGGCTTCTTTTGGTCCATAAAAAATCATCAAAAAGTGGCACATCAATGGGACTCCGTTTGGTATTCCTTTTCTGTAAAACTCAAAAACAAGAAAAAAACAGAAACTGGCACTGGGCTCTAGGTTAATAGGTTACTCCCAAAAATCATATAAAATAGCATATAAAACATCCAAGATTGATAATATAATAGCATGGAACAATCAAAAATTATAGATATGTTGGAGACGTATCACCGGACATAATGAATGTTTCTTACATTCCGACATGGCATCTGAAAATAGTCCACCTTTCTGGTTCGGAGGTCGAAGCCGAAGGACTGCGATGACAAATTTTCACATGTTCGGTTGGAGATAAGTTCGATGATAAAAGTACATTGATACATAGATTCGAGCACCTACTCTTTATCTATGCCATCTATAAGACTGTCTAAACTACAGCCTTCTTGCGAATATTTTGCAGCTATCATCACTTGGTCATATACCAAGTTCACGGGAATCTCTTTTCCGTCTGGTCCCTGAGGTCCAACTCGAGCCATATGAGTCGGATCGAGTCCGGTGTGGCGCGTCTTCACCATCGCCCATGCCTCCCATGCACCTTCTCGGCATGTGGACGCCTTCCATAGCTCGAAACTGTGATGGGCACCTTTGAATAGGTTCGCCAACCCCTCCATACTTTTTGGAGGGGCATCGGATGGCCATAGGGCCTTAGCCATACTTCTCATAGCTTTTCGGGCCGCTCATGCACCACAGACAACTCCTTAAGCACGTCACCTTGAAATATGGACACTTCCTCTTTAGGCCGTCCGGTTAACAGACCTACAACAACAGAGTTGTGACAGTCCGAATTATGGGATACTACGAGTCCCTTGGAAGGTTCAAAGGGTCATACTGAATATGCCGCCTTTCAAATTCTTATTCTCTTTTTGCGCGATTGATAACTGAGCCTTTAAGCTCTTTATCTCTTAGGCTTGTTTATCCTTTTCCTCCTCAAGTTTGTTCTTCTGATCAGTGGTCATTGTGGCCTTTTTCATCTCCACAAGCTCTGGGGTGACGGCATTCAGCTTTGTCTGGTTTGTTTTTAGCTCCTGGGACAACACGTTATTATTCTCCCTAAGAACCTGCAGGTCATAACGATCCTCAAATCGATTGGCCTAGCCGCTTCAAGTCTCAAGGGCTACTGGCATATATCTATTAAATTTGCACAAACTATTACTTGCATATCCGTTGAAAACAATTGAGTAACTCCAGCAAGTCCGTCCCGGGCGGCTTGGATATATGCATCCACGGAGCTGAGTGCGGTAAATTTCTCTTCAGTAAAAACTGGAGTGCACATGGCCGCTTTCAGCCGACGATGATTCATCACGCTCTCCACCTCAGAATTCATGACAGATACGTCATCCGAATCCTCATGAGGGGGCGGATCTGGCACTGTATCAGCCCTCGTCCTGGTTGAAGAGTCCGTTGCCGGATTAGCTGATATTTGGCTAGCAGGGCGTTTTCCTACGGTTTGTCGCGTGCTCCTCCTGAAATAAAGGTAGAGGGGGAATTTAACAATCTAATCTCATTCTTAGGCACATATCAAAGGACATACCTCTTTGAAGAAGGAGGGGGCTCGACAGCGCTCCTGGTTTCCTTTCGTTTTGAGCGATCGCCTTGCGTAGAGGCCGCTCTCGAGGGAGTGTGGCTTGCCGAGCACCGATCCTATGAAGTACAGTTTAGTATAATGGATGAGGTGCAAGTAGGGTTTTTTTTGAGGAATATTTTTGAGTACTTACAATGGAGAAAGGGTAAAGGCGGGGGTAGTTGGCACCCCGGCTCAGAGAAACCGGAACGCCCCATATTCCAGCCCAGAGATCGAGGAGAAGTCTTCTGGAATACGGCACTGCTTAGCATAGAAAAAATCACCCTTTTATTCCAAGCTATATGGATACAAGGGGATTACATTGGCACGGCGACACTACGCCTGCCTCGGTTGCTCCATGCAAGCAGCAGAACAACATGAAGTAGAGGAATAACTACTGGCAGCGGAACGGCGGCGACAATGGTGAACTCCACTCTGCAGGGACTCTGGCTGGAACGCTTGTCCTAGCTCACAACAAGGGATCCATGGCAAACAAGCAGTCAAATCATGCATGACCTGCAAACTGGCATGACATGCCAGGTTAGTACACTGAATGTACTTGCAAGCTCACGGCAACCAAAGCAATCAAGACAGACAATAGCATGGCAATTACAGGTTAACAAGGATTAACATGATACTATCAGAACAACATGGCATGAACAACATGATACAGCTAGAACAATACGAGCATGGCATGAACATATAAACATGATGACACTATCATGCAACATGATGACGTTATCATGCACCAACTTACTCTGTTCGGGTTACCTCGTAACCATCACGGGCATCACACGATCATCTCAGGATCCAATCCAGCTTGGTATTAACAATACCATAGTAATCATTACATGACCACAAGGATCTTGATCTTTACCCTTGACTCTCGCATAACACCACAAATATCCATCAACTCGGTATCCTCAATACCACGGTGATCATCTCACGATCACAATCAACTTCTTTCTCATCATCGAACCAAGGTTGTTATTAATCAAGTTATTATTATTACTATTGACCCACAGTGTGACCAACTACGAACTGGGCCATTATCAGCGGGTGCGGCTATCGATAAATTTAACATACACTCTGTAGAGGTAGCGCATTGTACCCACACCACTGAACCCATGGCCTCACACTCCCATTTGGATGGACCAACGGTGTTCCGACAAAACTGTCCTACTGCCATGACACTCTCCCGGCCACTCTGGCAAACTCCCTTTGGGGTAAGTCATGGGTGGCCCCGTGCCTACCGAAGGCATCAACGGCCACTGTCGTGGCAAAACATAAACGGTCCCAAACGGGGACAATGGATCCATACTCAACAATAGGCACACAAGGCTTATGTCGTCCTACCCGACCAAGGTAGTGCCCGGGCATAACCTTCCCTCGTTGGAGGCACCGGCGAGAGGCATGACAATAGGCCCAGTTAGGACCTCCCCATAAAGGCAAATGTTGTTCACTGGTCAGCTCGATATGGTGGCACCATGACTCAGCCAATAGTTGTTCAAGTTCAATTTAATCCGGTTAAACTTCAATGCAATATGCTGTGCCATGATAAAATAACATGATGCAATTACAATGCATGAGCATGATATAAGCATGGGGTGCGACAACCATATCAACAATGAATCATATCCAACTGAGCATGGCATAATGAAGAGCATGAATATCACAAGTACAACACTACTCATAGCATAACATGACCACTAGAATCAACAATAAATACCATTCAAGAACACATCAATAACATTACCGAGTAAACACTTAACCAACTAATAGCAAAGGAACAATGCATATCAACGGTACTCGGTAACCAACGACAGTCATGCCTCGAAGAACATGACCAACCCAACATGTACTACTACCAAGCATGGACAATATGTAAGTAATACTAGCAGGTACAACATGATAACAGAGTGCGAGAAAATATAGCATGATGGTAATCACCGATCCATAAGCATAACTGATATAACGACAGCAATAGCAAAACAAACATACAGTTATTAAAGATTCAAGTTGAAAACCAATGCTGATGCATGGCTATCATGCAAATGGTGGTTGTGGCTTCCCTGGGGATGAAGGAGGCTCCGGGAAGAGGTGCGGTGAAGCCGCAGAAAGATTCACCGGAAAAGATTCTCTCTCGGAGGGGCTGATTAGGGGCAAGGGCAAAAAGGTCATCTTTGCAGTGTCAAACCATAGTGAAAATGACGTGAATGGAACGGGCTCGACGAGACAAAGATGTGGGCATTGGATTCACCTCATTCGGAGTCTCGAGCAAAAAAGTTGTAGCCCGACGAAGTCCAGGGACAATTTGTAAAAAGATTTCTACAAACAGGCCCCTGAGTGAGAAGACAGAAAGCGCCTTAAGCGAAAATACGTTTTCAGAACTTGGAGAGCGCACTTACAGCCGAAGAGCTCCAAAATACGCTTTCTCCACGGGAAAACGTACTTTTGGAAGTACGCTTCCACTTATCCACGTGGGCAGTGGTGGGGTCATGGGTTGTGTGGCTGATGGGCGAGGCCCGCGTGGAGGTGGGGCCGCCACTTATCCACGTTGGCACTGGGGTCAATGCCCGTGTCACTCCCAGCGGAACCCACCGGATCTCTTTCTCTCCTCCTTGATCCTTCCCCTCTTCCTCTCGACGCCGACTCCAGAACAAAGGAGGCCGCGCGCTCCAGCGAGGAGCCCAGGCGGCACAGGCCACCGTTCAAGGCACTCCGACCATCGGGGTGCTCCGGGAGGAGGAACTGCGCGTCTGGCCAAGTGGGGTATGGAGGGCGGGGAATTCAGGGGAGCGTGTGGTCTTGGACGGGGAAGACAGCAGCAATGGCAGGCTCGGGTGACCTTGGGAAGGACGGAGGAGCCACGGAGAGGAGGGGATGGGCATCGGGAAGGTTGTGATGGACCTCGTGGAATTCATTGGGGTGGAAAGGGGTGGAGGAGAGCTCGGAGTGGAGCCAATTTGAGCAGAGCACCGTGGCGAGGCTTTGGCCATGGGAGGGGCAGGAGAGATTCTCGAGCTCATTTGAGAGGCTGGGGAGGGGTAGTGGAGCGAGGCAAGGATGGTGGTGAGTTCAAGAGGCCGCAGGGAGGGCTACTTATAGCCGGGGTGAGGGACACGGGCTCGGGTGCCGCTGCTCACACTCGACCAAGGCTCTAGCGACGCGCAGCGATCATGGGGAGGCGTGGGAACACGACGAAGGAGGGAGCGGACGAGCCGCGGAGCTCACGGAGCAGAAGAGGTTATGGGGGCAGAAGCAGCCAAACGTCATTAATGCATGTCAGCACTACTCACCCATGAGCGCGCGGCGACGAGCGCTGGCGGAGAGGCATATGGAGGGCGAGATGGCTCCAGGAGGACGGTGACGACGAGAGGAAGCTAGGGGGCATGCCCGTGCTCGCTGAGACGCCGAGCAGAGGAGGGGGCCCGAAGCAAACGATGTCATGGATGCGTGCACTGCATGCCAAGTCGGTGGTCACCGCGTGCACTGGTGCACACAGTGCCACAAGCTACGCCAAAAGATGTCTGGGGGTTAGTCCTTCCAGGGGAGGTTTCAACTACGGTGGTAGCTCAGTTAAAGACTCTGTGGTTAAATGGTAAGTGAGCTCTGAAGTTTACTGCATCAAACTGAATCATTATGTAGTGATCAACAGAGTGAGGTTAAGAGGAAAACTAGATGTCATGGGAGTTTAGGTTAGGAAGAACTATAGTCCTATGAATTTTGAGATGATTAGGACAAGTATTTTATATAGTTGCTTTTCAACTACATAAACTGGTCTAGAAGCAAAAACAGGAAGAGGCACTCACATAGAGTGATGAATTGAGCTGAAAATGGGCATGGCGGGATTATTTGGGCATATGAGAGTGCCATAAAAATTTCATGCCACTTGGCCAAGACAAAATGGTACTTCCTTCATACAACACTTCTCTGGACAGAAACTTAGGAAAAATCCTGAGGGAAAATGGCTAGATCAAATGGGCCCAAATCTTGTGGAGATAGGTTATATAGGTAGGAGAAGGCCCTGGAAAATTTCCGGCAACAATGGAGCAATATAAAATGTACTTGCTTCACTAACTAAAAATTTGGACAGAAACAAAGATTTGAAGCTGTGCTCACATGGATGCATTGCATGAGCTCAGATCTTGTGGAGAGCTTGGATTTGATAATATGAAGTACCATGCAAAACTTCAACTCAATTGGACCATCCTAGCTAGTACTTCCTTCACAACCAATTCCCTCACACAGGAACTTTGAAAAATTGCTCAGGAATATTCACTAGGCAAATTAAGTTGAATTTTGGCAGGAGGCAATTATATGGACATGAAAAGGTGTCCAAAAAGTCTGAGTTCAATTGGGCAAATATAGATGGCACTTGCTTCACAAACTGCCATTCAGGACAAAATGGGAAAGGAATTAATTGAGCATGATGAGGAACATGACAAAAGAAATATTTTTCCATATTTGAGGATGATATGACCCAAACAATTTATGAGAATTATTTGAGAATTTTGGGAGTGATAGAAATATAGGTTGCTTCACAACCTAGGGCAAATTGGGTTATTCCTTTAATAGAAAAAGAAATATTCCCAAGGAAAAGAATATTGGGGTTTGGTCCAAGCTGGAAATGGTAAGGTCTAGGAATGGAGATGGGGATGACAAGCCACTCTGGAAAGAAAGAAGAGGACATCTTCTTCAGTTTCCAGACCACATAGCCATGGAAAAATAAAACTTAAGCAAAAATTTCAGAAAAACAAAAGAAAAAGAAAGGGCCAAAAATCAGGATGTGAAAGTAGTCGGCCGTAATAGCCACTTCCGAGCCATCAAGGCTCGCCTGATAAAATACTCCATTATCGAACTATATATATATAGTGTTACTATTCATCACCCATGGTGCAGAATAAGTTATTCTTCACCCGAGGTAATCTTATGATCATGTCATAATTAAATTACGCTTGGATTTCAAATAGTTACATTCCTATTGATTCACTACGTAAAATTTGACATAAGAAAATAAAAATATAGGTTATAAGACAAGAAAATTTACAGTTTATGTGTATTTTACACTATATTTTTACATTTGTAATTTTACATAACATAAAATATTTTTTACGGCGATTATATATTTTCTATTGATACTATTCATCACCCAGGGTGCAAAAAAATTATTCTTCACCCGAGGTAATCTTATGATTATTTTATAATTAAATTACATTTGGAATTCAAATAGTTACATTCATATTGATTCACTACGTAAAATTTGGCACAAGAAAATAAAAATATAGGTCATAAGACAAGAAAATTTGCAATTTATGTGTATTTTACACTATGTTTTTACGTTTGTAATTTTACATAATATAAAATATTTTCTACGACGATTATATTTTTTTACGGTCTCTTTTTATGTCAGAAATAAGACAAAACTTACGGAACGTAAAATTACGGTGCATAGATGGTAAAATAGAGAGGGATGAAGAATAACTATTCCTCATCCAGGATGACGAATAGCGCGACCCTATATATATATATATATATATATATATGTATATCCGGATCCTCACAGAGGCTGGGGTCTTCGTCGCGAGCGTGATCCTCTGGCTGTGGGGAGGGACAATGAATGTCCTTGACCATCTTCCTCCATGACTGTTTTAAGACAACAAAAGCGATTTGATTAGCATGCATCGATAACAAGGTAAAACAGCGCTGATAATCAAAAGCTTACCCATTCAATGGGGTTGTACATGGAAAAACCTTCTCGGCGGTTTAAGCGGAGGAAGTCTTATTTATCCCCCATATACAGATCGGCCAGGATTATGGCCAGTTCGGCTGGGGTATCCGGGCCCTTGCGTCTGTAACAAGATGTGTCATCTTCTCCGTTATAACACCATAAAGGAGTTACTCTGGACTGGAGGGGCTAAATACATCGTTTTATTGTGATGGCCATGACTTCGATTATCGAGAGCTCGGAATGAGCAAGTAATCTGACCTTGTTGACCAACCTCTTTACTTCCGCACTGTCTTCCTCCTTGGGACTCCGGGGGCGCCAATTGAGGCGTTTCTTCAAAGCAGCACCGGAGAATTCGGGGAGGCCACGCCGAACTGGGTCCGGAAGGGGGGTGTCCTCAATGTAAAAAACCATTCCAAAGGCCATTCTTGAGATACCTCCTTGGGAGTTCCAATAGGGTAGCATTATCCGGCTATACGCCATACTTCGGCTCCGCCCACTTCAAATATGGAACCTCCTCAATGACGAGGAACGAGGCAAAAGAACTTTCTCCATAGTTCAAAATGAGCCTCGCAGCCCAGAAACGGTTCACAAAGAGCGACAAAACCCGAGATGTGCAGAATAGAACCTGGAGTGAGATTGTGCAGCTGGATCACGTAGAACTCTAATAGGCCCCTGAGAAAGGGGTGGATCCGGAATCCTAAGCCCCGCAGAAGAAACCAAACAAAGCACACCCTCTCCTCCTTGTTGGGGTTGGGGAAATTTTCTGCTAGCACATCATTGCCGATCGAGGCCAATCCCGCTTGTACAGAGACTAGATCTGTGAGAGGGAGATATCCCTGCATCTGAAGTCGACTCAACTGAAGATGTGGCACTCAGCAGCTCCGCCAATCACTCTCTTGAGGGGCATGAGGGCGAGAAGAAGAGCTAGGGGCGCTGGCCATGTTTTGTTTTTCGTGGCTGGTCCTGATGTTCTCTGCACGATGTGGATGGCATTTGGGGATCTAACCTCTTTATATAGGCGTCATCCCTATGTGGTCAGAGGCGTATTTGTAAAAAAGTTATTATGGACCGTTCGCATTTGCCCAGCGCATGGAAATCGAGGCAATGACAGGGAAGGAGTCATAAAGGCATAACGTGAAGGACAGGGTCGGACTGTTATCCGTTCGAGGTATGATGAAGAACCTGCCTTGCAAAAGCCGAAGACATAAGCCAGATACTACATCGTCATTGAAGGCAAGTTCAGGGGCTACTGAGGGAGTCCTGGATTAGGGGGTCCTCGGGTGCCCGGCCTATTCAACATGGGTCGGACTGATGGGCCATGAAGATAAAAACTGAAGATCATCCCCGTGTCCGGGTAGGACTCCTATATGCGTGAACGGCAAGTTTTGGTGTCCGGGTGTATTATTTATTTCCTCTGTAAACCGACTTTGTACGACCCTATACCCCTCTGGTGTGTATATAAACCGGAGGATTTAGTCCATGGAGGCTATCAGAATTCTCATAGGCTAGACAGCTAGGGTTTAGCCATTACAATCTCAAGGTAGATCAACTCTTGTAACCTCTATACTCATTGAATACAATCAAGCAGGATGTAGGGTTTTACCTCCTTGAAAAGGGCCCGAACCTGGGTAAACATCGTGTCCCCATCGTCCCTTGTTGCTATCGATCCTCAGACACACAGTTTGGGACCCCCTACCCGAGATCTGCCAGTTTTGACACCGAATAGCGCAGCCCACAGCAATTTTGCACGTAGTATAATGTGGAGCTCAGTAGCATCTGGCAACGGAGAAGCAAATCGCGGCCACACGCGTGCACGAGGTCGCTATGGGTGCCATGTGTGCCGGCCACCAAATCTTGTAGGAACACCTCGTCTCGAGGCCACCTCGACCCCACCACGTGATTGTCTACTTAAAAATATAGTTCATGTTGTTTTCTCGAGGCCACCGCCAGTGCCTTCTAGTGATTTGTCCTCTGTAATGTTAATATGCAATCTGAATGTTCAGTTGACAGTTTGGTCATCTGAAATGTAATGTTCAGTTAATAGTTTGGTCCAACAATTGCTACATTTCATAGTACTGTTCTCAAGCATTCTTTGTTTTGTTAACTATCTTATCTTCTAGTACATGTTTCTATTCTGCAATATCGTGCTCAGTTAACTATTTTGGTTCATTTGGTCTGTTGTCCATTTAACTATTTGGTTCAATTCTGCAATTTGATTTTCATTTGTTGTGGGTACAATTTTGTGTTGTTATGCATGTGAGAAATAAATCGAATTTGGTTGTACTCAATACATATTCTACTGATAGTATGGAAACTCTCAATTAACCTGATCAAGATCTTCTTTATGTGTGTTGTAGGGAAACAATGGGAGACCCTGCAGTTTACCATCGAGGTTTGCTCATGCATGGTCCTTTCGCTAATAGCACATTATTGTGCAGTTGTAGGAATCATTCTAAAATTTAGGTTTCTTACAATTTGTTCTTGCACATGTAGGTCCTGCTGTTAGAGGCTTAGACCCATTGTTCGACCCATTTTGCATATAGGTAAATGAGATGTCCATGAATATCAGTCAAGTCAAGAAACTCAGAAGATTTTTAGGATGAAGAAACTTGCGACGAATAACGGCAACATCTTTGTTTTCATATTAGTCAACTATAGGATGATACTAACTCTTTTACCTTGTTTTTACCCCTTACGTCATTTCAAAATTTATAACAGCGATTTATGCATATCTTTGTTTTCAGTACTTTTCAAAGCAGTTCAGCGATGATTACCTCTCAAACCACATGCATGATCAAGACGCGACGAAGGTATTCATTCAACACCCACGATACAATATTGAAGTCTTCCTGAAGGGGACGAAGGTTGGGCGGGCAATTATCCATAGCCACTGGCCTAAAGTTGCAAGGACATTCAACATCACTGAAGGCTCAATATTTGCCCTCCGCTTCTGTAGTTTCCCAGATGAGATTCATTTGTCTATTTACCATGTATGATGCTACTTTCTAAAGGTTTTTGATGTTGCATGTGAAACTTGGTGCTGTTGTGTAATGGCGTAACTGAGTGCTGAAGCTATCTGATGTAATTTGATTATGAAATCCTAGTTGTTGTTATATGACATGAAATATCTAGTGTGTTTTATAAGAAATGTCAAGTTGATTACTACATGGATTATCAATAATAGGCTAATTACCCTGCTTATTGGGGTTTTCTATTGCAGACGATTACTCAGACAACACCGTGGGTGATGAACTAAAACAACCCACACGGTTTCAGAAAGTAGGCGTGTTCAATCAACTAACAATCACACACGACTTCTGGCAGAGAACTGTTTGCGTTAGGCCACCTTGCACAAATTCCACATAAAAAACTGTGCGATGTACATACGAACAGAAATGTTTTCTGGGATTCACCGTGTGGGATGTACATACGAACGGAAACAATTGGGTTTCGATGCCTTGTCCGATCGCACACGAGCTCATTTTCCCCCCGCCTGTTGATACGTCTCCAACGTATCTATAATTTTTTATTGTTCCATGCTATTATATTATCTGTTTTGGATGTTTAATGGGCTTCATTATACACTTTTATATTATTTTTGGGACTAACCTACTAACCCAAGGCCCAGTGCAAATTGCTATTTTTTTGCCTATTTCAGTGTTTCACAGAAAAGGAATATCAAACGGAATCCAAACGGAATAAAACCTTCGGGAGAGTTATTTTTGGAAAAAATGTGATCCAGGGGACTTGGAGTAGACGTCAAGAAAGAAGTGAGGCGGACACAAGGCAGGGAGGCGCGCCCCCCACCCTTGTGGGGCCCTCACAGCTCCACCGACCTACTTCTTCCTCCAATATATATCCATATACCCCGAAAACATCTAGGAGCACCATGAAACCCTATTTCCACCGCCGCAACCTTCTGTACCCAAGAGATCCCATCTTGGGGCCTTTTCCGGAGCTCCGCCAGAGGGGGAATCGATCACGGAGGGCTTCTACATCAACATCATAGCCTCTTCGATGATGTATGAGTAGTTTACCACAGACCTTCGGGTCCATAGTTATTAGCTAGATGGCTTATTCTCTCTCTTTGGATCTCAATACAAAGTTCCCCTCGATCTTCTTGGAGATCTATTCGATGTAATTCTTTTTGCGGTGTGTTTGTCGAGATCCGACAAATTGTGGGTTTATTATCAAGTTTATCTATGAACAATATTTGATTCTTCTCTGAAATCTTCTATGTATGATTGGTTATCTTTGCAAGTCTCTTCGAATTATCAGTTTGGTTTGGCCTACTAGATTGATCTTTCTTGCAATGGGAGAAATGCTTAGCTTTGGGTTCAATCTTGCGGTGTCCTTTCCCAATGACAGCAGCGGTAGCAAGGCACGTATTGTATTGTTGCCATCGAGGATAAAAAGATGGGGTTTATATCATATTGCTTGAGTTTATTCCTCTACATCATGTCATCTTGCCTAATGTGTTACTCTGTTCTTATGAACTTAATACTCTAGATGCATGTTGGATAGCGGTCGATGTGTGGAGTAATAGTAGTAGACGCAGAATCGTTTCAGTCTACTTGTCGCGGACGTGATGCCTATATACATGATCATGCCTAGATATTCTCATAATTATGCACTTTTTTATCAATTGCTCGACAGTAATTTGTTCACCCACCGTAATACTTATGCTATCTTCAGAGAAGCCACTAGTGAAACCTATGGCCCCCGGGTCTATCTTTTATCATATTAGTTTCCAATCTATTTTACTTTGCAATCTTTACTTTCAATCTATATCATAAACATACCAAAAATATTTATCTTATTATCTCTATCAGATCTCACTCTCGTAAGTGACCATGAAGGGATTGACAACCCCTTTATCGCATTGGTTGCGAGGTTCTTATTTGTTTGTGCAGGTACGAGGGACTTGCGTGTAGTCTCCTACTGGATTGATACCTTGGTTCTCAAAAACTGAGGGAAATACTTATGCTACTTTGCTGCATCACCCTTTCCTCTTCAAGGTAAAACCAACGCAGTGCTCAAGAGGTAGCAAGAAGGATTTCTGGCGCCGTTGCCAGGGAGATCTACGCACAAGTCAAGACATACCAAGTACCCATCACAAACTCTTATCCCTCGCATTACATTATTTTCCATTTCCCTCTCGTTTTCCTCTCCCCCACTTCACCCTTGCCGTTTTATTCGCCCTCTTTTTCCGTTCGTCTCTTTTTTGCTTGCTTCTTGTGTCGTCGTGTGTTGTTATGGCTAGTCCCTTATCTGCCCCTTCGTCTCCCGACTTTGAAGTTCTTCACTTCAAACAAAGACAAGGAGAAAATTTAAAAGATGCTTGGTTTAGTATGATGGAATTTTATCGTAATTGCACCTTAGAGGTGAATTTTAGAATTTTACTTCACAATTTTTATGTTCGACTAAATATGTCCCATATACAACTCTTGGATTGAGTTGCCAAAGGAAATTTTTTTGAAACGAATCCCAGCTTTGCTCATGAAATCATAGAAGGGATAGTCGGAACACTCCCTCAACAAAAGGAGCCTCATCATACCCAGGAAGAGACACAAGTTTTTGAGAAGATTTGTGAAGTAACGAAAATTTTACAAATGTCTCTTGAACCTCTTAAGAGTGTTACCGGAAACCTTCACCGCATGAATATGTTAATTACCCTTTGCAATAAGCGGTTGGATTCTTTAGATCTAAAAATTTCCGAATATTAAGGGAAACGTAAGGAACCTCCTGGATTCGACCATGACTCCGCTAAAAAAATTAAAACCAAATATGAAAATACCTAGATCTATTCTTGTTCTTATGCCTAGCTAGGGGCGTTAAACGATAGCGCTTGTTGGGAGGAAACCCAATTTTTTTTTTGTTTCTTGCTTTTTGATTCTGTTTATTAATAAATAATTCATCTAGACTCTGTTTTGTTGCGGTTTTATTCTTTTAATTAGTGTTTGTGCCAAGTAGAACCTTTGGGAAGACTTGGGGGAAGTTTTTGCGATCTTGCTGTAAAAAACAGAAATTTTAGTGCTCACAAGATTTGCTGCCATTTTTTACTGGAGAGTGTGATTAGGTTGATTCTTTTTGAATATGATTAATAGACAAATTCCTCACGTCCAAAATTTATTTCAGAATTGTTGGGGTTACAGAAGTATTCGAAACCTACAGATTGCTACAAACTGTTCTGTTTTTGACAGATTCCGTTTTTCGTGTGTTGTTTGCTTATTTTGATGCATCCATGGCTAGTATCGGAGGGTATGAACCATAGAGAAGTTGGAATACAGTAGGTTTAACACCAATATAAATAAAGAATGAGTTCATTACAGTACCTTAAGTGGTGGTTTGTTTTCTTATACTAACGGAGCTCATGAGATTTTCTGTTGAGTTTTGTGTTGTGAAGTTTTCAACTTTTGGGTAAAGATTTGATGGATTATGGAATAAGGAGTGGCAAGAGCCTAAGCTTGGGTATTCCCAAGGCACCCCAAGGTAAAATTCAAGGAAAACCAACAGCCTAAGCTTGAGGATGCCCCGGAAGGCATCCCCTCTTTCATCTTCGTTCATCGGTAACTTTACTTGAGGCTATATTTTTATTCACCACATGATCTATGTTTTGCTTGGAGCGTCTTGTATGATTTGAGTCTTTGATTTTTAGTTTACCACAATCATCCTTTATGTACACACCTTTTGGGAGACACACACATGAATTGGAATTTATTAGAATACTCAGTGTGCTTCACTTATATCTTTTGAGCTAGATAATTTTGCTCTAGTGCTTCACTTATATCTTTTAGAGCACGGTGGTGGTTTTATTTTATAGAAATTATTGATCTCTCATGCTTCACTTATATTATTTTGAGAGCCCTTTAGAACAGCATGGTAATTTTCTTTGGTTATAAAATTAGTCCTAATATGATAGGCATCCAAGATTGGTATAATAAAAACTTTCATAAAAAGGTGCATTGAATACTATGAGAAGTTTGATACTTGATATTGTTTTGAGATATAAAGATGGTGATATTAGAGTGTGCTAGTTGAGTAGTTGTGAAATTGAGAAATACTTGTGTTGAAGATTGCAAGTCCCGTAGCATGCACGTATGGTACCGTTGTGTAACAAATTTGAAACATGAGGTGTTCTTTGATTGTCTTCCTTATGAGTGGCGGTCGGGGACGAGCGATAGTCTTTTTCTACCAATCTATCCCCCTAGGAGCATGCGTGTAATGCTTGGTTTTTGAAGACTTGTAGATTTTTTCAATAAGTATGTGAGTTCTTTATGACTAATGTTGAGTCCGTGGATTATACGCACTCTCACCTTCCCATCATTGCTAGCCTCTTCGGTACTGTGCATTGCCCTTTCTCACCTTGAGAGTTGGTGCAAACTTCGTTGGTGCATCCAAACCCCGTGATATGATATGCTCTATCACACATAAACCTCCTTATATCTTCCTCAAAACAGCCACCATACCTACCTATTATGGCATTTCCATAGCCATTCCGAGATATATTGACATCCAACTTTCCACCATTTCATTTATGACACACTTCATCATTGTCATATTTCTTTGCATGATCATGTAGTTGACATCGTATTTCTGGCAAAGCCACCGTGTATAATTTATCATACATCTCACTGTTGATTCATTGCCCTTCCCGGTACACCGTCGGAGGCATTCATATAGAGTCATATTTTGTTCTAGTATCGAGTTGTAATCATTGAGTTATAAATAAATAGAAGTGTGATGATCACCATTAATAGAGCATTGTCCCAAATAAAAAGAGAAAGAAAGGCTAAATAAAAAAATAAAAGAAAAAAGAAATAAAAAGGGACAATGCTACTATCCTCTTTTTCCACACTTGTGCTTCAAAGTAGCACCATGATCTTCATGATAGAGAGTCTCCTATGTTGTCACTTTCATAAACTAGTGGGAATTTTACATTATAGAACTTGGATTGTATATTCCAATGATGGCCTTCCTCAAATTGCCCTAGGTCTTCGTGACAAAGCAAGTTGGATGCACACCCACTTAGTTTCTTTTGTTGAGCTTTCATACATTTATAGCTCTAGTGCATCCGTTGCACGACAATCCCTACTCCTTGCATTTACATCAATTGATGGGCATCTCCCTAGCCCATTGATTAGCCACGTCGATGTGAGACTTTCTCCTTTTTTGTCTTCTCCACATAACCCCCATCATCATATTCTATTCCACCCATAGTGCTATATCCATGGCTCATGCTCATGTATTGCGTGAAAGTTAAAAAAAGTTTGAGATTACTAAAGTATGAAACGATTGCTTGGCTTGTCATCGGGGTTGTGCATGATGAAAGCATTCTTGTGTGACGAAAATGGAGCATGACCAAACTATATCATTGTGTAGGGATGAACTCTCTTTTGCCATGTTATTTTGAGAAGACATGATTGCTTAGTTAGTATGCTTGAAGTATTATTATTTTTATGTCAATATTAAACTTTTGTATTGAATATCTCGGATCTGAATATTCATGCCACAATAAAGAAAATTACATTGAGAATTATGCTAGGTAGCATTCCACATCAAAAATTCTGTTTTTATCATTTACCTACTCAAGGACGAGCAAGAATTAAGCTTGGGGATGCTTGATACGTCTCCAACATATCTATATTTTTTTATTATTCCATGCTATTATATTATATGTTTTGGATGTTTAATGGGCTTCATTATACACTTTTATATTATTTTCAGGACTAACCTGCTAACCAAGGCCCAGTGCAAATTACTGTTTTTTTGCCTATTTCAGTGTTTCATAGAAAAGGAATATCAAACGGAATCCAAAGGGAATGAAACCTTTGGGAGAGTTAATTCTGGAACAAATGTGATCCAGGGGACTTGGAGTAGACGTCAAGAAAGAAGCGAGGCGGCCACGAAGCAGGGAGGCGCGCCTGCCCCCCTGGGCACGCCCCCACCCTCCTGGGCCCCTCGCAGCTCCACCAACCTACTTCTTCCTCCTATATATATCCATATACTCTGAAAACATCCAGGAGCACCACGAACCCTATTTCCACCGCCGCAACCTTCTCTACCCAAGAGATCCCATCTTGGGGCCTTTTCCGGAGCTCCGCCGGAGGGGGAATCGATCACGGAGGGCTTCTACATCAACACCATAGCCTCTCCGATGATGTGTGAGTAGTTTACCACAGACCTTCGGGTCCATAGTTATTAGCTAGATGGCTTCTTCTCTCTCTTTGGATCTCAATACAAAGTTCTCCTCGATCTTCTTGGAGATCTATTCGATGAAATTCTTGTTGCTGTGTGTTTGTCGAGATCCGATGAATTGTGGGTTTATGATCAAGTTTATCTATGAACAATATTTGATTCTTCTCTGAAATATTTTATGTATGATTGGTTATCTTTGCAAGTCTCTTCAAATTATCAGTTTGGTTTGGCCCACTAGATTGATCTTTCTTGAAATGGGAGAAGTGCTTAGCTTTGGATTCAATCTTGTGGTGTCCTTTCCCAGAGACAGCAGGGGCAGCAAGGCACGTGTTGTATTGTTTCCATCAAGGATAAAAAGATGGGTTTTATATCATATTGCTTGAGTTTATCCCTCTACATCATGTCATCTTGCCTAATGTGTTACTCTGTTCTTATGAACTTAATACTCTAGATGCATGCTGGATAGCGGTCGATGTGTGGAGTAATATTAGTAGATGCAGAATCATTTCGGTCTACTTGTCGCGGACATGATGCCTATATACATGATCATGCCTAGATATTCTCATGATTATGCACTTTTCTATCAATTGCTCGACAGTAATTTGTTCACCCACCGTAATACTTATGCTATCTTGAGAGAAGCCACTAGTGAAACCTATGGCCCCCGGGTCTATGTTTTATCATATAAATTTCCAATCTATTTTACTTTGCAATCTTTACTTTCAATCTATATCATAAAATACCAAAAATATTTATCTTATTATCTCTATCAGATCTCACTCTCGTAAGTGACCATGAAGGGATTGACAACCCCTTTATCGTGTTGGTTGCGAGGTTCTTATTTGTTTGTGCAGGTACGAGGGACTTGCGTGTAGTCTCCTACTGGATTGATACCTTGGTTCTCAAAAACTGAGGGAAATACTTACGCTACTTTGCTGCATCACCCTTTCCTCTTCAAGGGAAAACCAATGCAGTGCTCAAGAGGTAGCACCTGTGTGCCACGAGGGCCTATCCTCGATGGTTTCTGGATCATGTGGGAAGGACCCCCCTAATCGCAGTCACTCACTTGGCGACGGTTCAAAACGCCATCATGCAAAGGGGTTAAAACCCGTTTGTATAGCACGTCTCTACACCGGTGGTAGTGCATTGGTTTCTTCTTCTTCTAACATGAAATATTCAGTAGATTCGATAATCTTATTTGACCTTTGCATTTTGTTACAGTCTTAACCGAAACTCCTACATCTAATGCATTAATTTCTTTTTGCTCAGTTTTACAAACAAATTATTCCAGAACTATTATGGTTTAGTCTTGTTATAACTTAAGCCAGAGATTAATAATCTCAATAAGTTGTATCACTAGTAGAAAAAGGGTCAAATGTGCGACACATTAGTCCCGGTTTGTAACAGAACCAGCATTAATGTGTCCATTAGTGCCGGTTCCAACGGCTAGGTGGGAGGAGCTCTTTAGTACCGGTTCATGGCAAACCTTTAGCACCGGTTCGTGCCACGAACCGGTACTAATGAGAGTGGTGGCAGGATGTTGTCAGAGTGGGGCCCCTCCAGCACCTTTAGTACCGGTTCGTGCCACGAACCGGTACTAAAGGTCGTCCTATATAAACCCTTCGTCCACCAGCACTCTGTTCTTCCCCCTTTCTCCTCTCCCTCTCCTTTGTTCTTCCCTTCTTCCTCTCGAGTTCATCACAAAATTTGCCCCAAATTTGTCAAGATTTGCAGGCCCCCATCCATTCAAATGATCACAAAGGTTAGCAACTTTGTCCTTTCATCTCTCATTGCTAGATTAGCTCTTGCATTGGTTTATATAGTGATTAATTGTGGGTTTTAGTAATTTGGGAGGAATTATATGTGGTAGTATTTGATTTATATGCAAATTGAGGTCAAAATAACACTTTGTTTGCATATGTAGGTGTGGTTTACTTAGTGCCTTCTAAATCTCCGTCGTAACCACCGTCGATCGCCCGCACCGTCCCGTCGCCGGCACCACCTTGTGGTGAGCCTCTTGTTCATGAAGTTTTATATAAAAAAATGATGTTTGTGTGATTTGGATATATATTTACTCGTATAATTATCTTACCCGTATGTTGTTTGTTATACATAGTGCCATGGTTTTGATATCCGTCCCCGTCGACCCTCGCCCTTGTTATGATTCGGATGTGGTATATTCTCTTTTAAAACTATTTGTTGCATTTTGTGTTTATGACAAATTATGCCCATCAAGCTGACATAGATATTTGTATGTAGGAGGTAGTTGAACCGGAAATTCCAACTGACCCTATTATCGAGAGGCTAAATTTAGTTGAAAGAGAAAACGAGGATTTGAAAGAAAAATTGAAAAGAATTGAGGGGGAGAAGATGGAATTGGAGTTGCATGTTGCCGATGTCGTCGATGATCACAAGATTAAGATGGAGAAAATGCACTTGAAGATTAGAAAGATTAGAAAATATGCCATTCATAGTGAGGCTTGATACCATTATGTTGTTGGATCAATTGTTACCTTAGTTGCGATCTTGATCGCATTCGTTGTTGCATTTAAATTCTTTAGCTAGAGAGTTATTTGTTTGTTGCATTTAAGTGTTGTATGAACTTTATGTATTGTATTAATTTGGTGTTTTCGGTGTTGTGTATTGAAGATGAGCCGGCAATGGATGTACGATGACCAATGCTCTCCTGAGTTCATTAATTGCGTGCATACTTTTCTGCTTGCGGCTGAGGCAAACAAGCGGGCGGATGGTTTTATGCCTTGTCCGTGTGCTGGCTGTAAGAATGGTCACAATTACTCTACGTCAAGAACCATTCATGTCCACCTGTTTGAGTCCGGTTTCATGCCCCACTATAATGTTTGGACCAAGCACGGAGAAAGAGGGGTTATGATGGAAGACAATGAAGAAGAAGAGGACGACGATAGATATTCTGGCCATGGGTTCCCTGAATACAATGATACAACAATGAGGGAAGAAGCTGAGCCGGTAATGCGGGAAGAAGCTGAGCCGGCAATGCAGGAAGAAGCTGAGGAAGAGGCATCGGATGAGCCGGTTGGTGATCTAGGTCGGGCCATTGCCGATGCAAAGAGAAACTGCGCAAGTGATTTGGAGAAGAAGAAGGTGCAGCGCATGTTAGAGGATCACAAAAAATTGTTGTACCCGAATTGCATAGGTGACAAGAAAAAGCTGGGCACCACACTGGAATTGCTACAATGAAAGGTAGAGAATGGTGTATCTGACAAGGGATTTGGAAAGTTGCTGGTAATGATAAAGAATATGCTTCCAAAGGACAACGAATTGCCCGAGAGTACGTACGAAGCAAAGAAGGTTGTCTGCCCTCTAGGGTTAGAGGTGCAGAAGATACATGCATGCCCTAATGATTGCATCCTCTACCGTGGTGAGTACGAGGATTTGAACGCTTGCCCGGTATGCGGTGCATTGCGCTATAAGATCAGCCACGATGACCCTGGTGATGTCGAGGGCGAGCGCCCCAGGAAGAAGATTCCTGCCAAGGTGATGTGGTATGCTCCTATAATACCACGGTTGAATCGTTTGTTCCAAAACAAACAGCATGCCAAGGTGATGCGATGGCACAAAGAAGACCGTAAGAAAGATGGAAAGTTAAGAGTACCCGATGACGTGTCGCAGTGGAGAAAAATCGATAGAAAGTACGGGGAGGAGTTTGCAGATGACGCAAGGAACATATGGTTTGGTCTAAGCGCAGATGGCATTAATCCTTTTGGGGAGCAGAGCAGCAACCATAGCACCTGGCCTGTGACTCTATGTTTGTATAACCTTCCTCCTTGGTTGTGCATGAAGCGGAAGTTCATTATGATGCCAATGCTCATCCAAGGCCCTAAGCAACCTGGCAACGACATTGATGTGTACCTAAGGCCATTAGTTGAAGAACTCTTACAACTGTGGAATGGAACAGGTGTACGTGCGTGGGATGAGCACATGGGGGAAGAATTTGACCTAAAGGCATTGTTGTTCGTGACCATCAATGATTGGCCTGCTCTCAGTAACCTTTCAGGACAGACAAACAAGGGATACCGCGCATGCATGCACTATTTGGACGATATTGACAGTGTATATTTAACTAATTGTAAGAAGAATGTGTACCTGGGACATCGTCGATTTCTTCCGAGCAGGCATCCTGTAAGAAAGAAAGGCAAGCATTTCAAAGGTGAGGCGGATCACGGGACGAAGCCTCGCCACCGTATTGGTGCTGATGTACATGATATGGTCAAGGATTTGAAGGTGGATTTGAAGGTGGTCTTTGGAAAGGGTCCTGGTGGACAACCTGTTCCGAATGACAGTGACGGACGCGCACCCATGTGGAAGAAGAAATCTATATTTTGGGACCTGCCCTATTGGAAAGACCTAGAGGTCCGCTCCGCAATCGACGTGATGCACGTGACGAAGAATCTTTGTGTGACCCTGCTTGGCTTCTTGGGCGTGTATGGGAAGACAAAAGATACACCTGAGGCATGGGAGGACCAGCAACGTATGCATGGAAAAGACGGCATACATCAGGGTCATGCAAGCTACGCTCTTACCAAAGAAGAGAAGGAAATCTTCTTTGAATGGCTGCTCAGTATTAAGGTACCGTCTGGCTTCTCGTCGAATATAAAGGGAATAATAAACATGGCAGAGAAAAAGTTTCAGAACCTAAAGTCTCATGACTGCCACGTGATTATGACGCAACTGCTTCCGCTTGCATTGAGGGGGCTTCTACCGGAGAACGTTCGATTAGCCATTGTGAAGCTATGTGCATTCCTCAATGCAATCTCTCAGAAGGTAATCGATCCAGAAATCATACCTTAGAGAATGATTTGGTGCAATGTCTTGTCAGTTTCGAGTTGGTGTTTCCACCATCCTTCTTCAACATCATGACGCACGTCCTACTTCACCTATGCGAAGAGATTAACGTTTTGGGTCCTGTATTTCTACACAATATGTTCCCTTTGAGAGGTTCATGGGAGTCTTAAAGAAATATGTTCATAACCGTGCTAGGCCAGAAGGAAGCATCTCCAAGGGCCATGAAAATGAGGAGGTCATTGAGTTTTGTATTGACTTTATTCCTGACCTTAAGCCGATTGGTGTTCCTGCATCGCGGCATAAGGGCGGACTGGATGGAAAAGGCACGCTAGGAGGGGAACAAATAATATGTATGGACGGACATTCTCTCACTAAAGCACACTACACAGTTCAACAGAATTCCGCCTTGGTGGCTCCGTATATGGATGAACACAAGAATTTGCTACACTCCAAACACCCGGAGCGGTCTGATGACTGGATTACACGTGAACAAACTAGGATTTTCGCCAGCTGGTTGCAGACACGTACCATGCATGACGCCTCTATTGAAGATGACCTGTACTTGCTGTCCCGGTTACCATCTTCGAATATAATGACTTCCAAAGGGTACGAGATAAATGGTGTCCGCTTTGATGCAGAAACCAAGACGGGAAAGGAAACATATTATGGTTATATACAGGACATATGGGAACTTGACTATCGACGTGGTTTGAAGGTCCCTTTGTTTCAGTGAAAATGGGTAAATATGACACGAGGCGGGGTAACGGAGGACCCGCAGTACGGAATAACAACAGTGGATCTCAACAATCTTGCATATGCAGACGAACCATTCGTCCTAGCCAATGATGTGGCACAGGTTTTCTATGTGAAGGACATGTCTACCAAGCCAAGAAAAAGAAAAGATAAGGAAGCGAATGCATCGTACGATGAGCCAAAGCGGCACATGGTTCTTTCTGGGAAGAGAAACATCGTGGGAGTGGATGACAAGACAGACATGTCAGGAGATTATGAAAAGTTTGATGAAATTGCTCCATTCACTATGAATATTGACCCGAGCATCCAGTTAAATGATGAAGATTTTCCATGGCTACGGCGCAAAGGGACACACGCGAAGAAAAAGTTTCACGCCCAAAGATTTGGGATGTGATCGGCTTCACTATCATCACTTTCTTCTGTGTTTCACACCCAGGAGGGAATCTCTGTAATAGTTAGGGTAGCTAGTTATGTGTTTTGGCATTTGAAACACGGAGAAATTTTATGTGCAAACAAACTGGATGCACTTCGTGTACAAAATGGACAATCTCTTTCAAAGTATCAGGGTTTCGGATGAAAACACATCTGTTACAAAGGCATTTTATTTTTTAAATAACCTAAGCATTACCAAATTGAATATAATGATGAAACACACTAATATTAAACATAATAAAAAAGAATCACTAAAAAATCTATTTTCAAAGTTAAGTTATTCACAAACTAGTGATTTACAGAAATTTCAAATAATTCAAAATTTAAACTATTCAAATTTGAAAACTACGCGCACTAACAGAAAGTTTGTAATTTTTTGTACCTAAAGCAAAAATATTCACAAAGAAACTCTAAATACAGCAAAAAAACAACTCAAAAATAAATAAAACAAAATAAATAAAGCAAAAAAACAAGAAAATAAAAAAGCCCGCCTACTAGGCCAAAGCGGCCTGCATACGACTAGAAACCCAACATGTTGTTGGGCCAGGATGCAGGCCCGCAAAGGCCCTGTAGGCCCACAGGGAAACACAGAACAGGTAGGCCTAGTAGGCCTGCTTTGGAGAGGAGCTCGAGAGAGCTACCGCACTGGGGCTTATAAACCAGTGCGGACGCCCCTCGGCTAGCGAGGTGGGACTAAACTTGCCGCACCGCACCTGCGCCAGCACACCCCCTTTAGTACCTGGTCGTGGCTCCAACCGGTACTAAAGGGGGGGTCTTTAGTACCAGTTGGTGCCACCACCCGGTACTAAAGGGGTGTCGTTCCCGCCGCTTGGCCTGGCCAAAACAGACCTTTAGTACCGGTTGGTGGCTTCAACCGGTACTAAAGGTTGTTCTATATAAGAAAACACTTCAAAAATTTTGTCAGTTTCTCATCTCCCTCTGCTTCTTTCTCCTCTACCCCGTCGCCCCCGCCCCTCGCCACTGCCCCTCGTCGCCGCCCCCGTCGTCGTCCGTCGCCGTCCACGTCCCCGTCGCCGTCATCCCCGTCGCCGCGCCGCGCCTCGTCGTCACGCCCCGCCCCGTCCTCCCATCGTCCCCGCCCGGCCCGTCCCCATCCCCGTCATCATCGCCCCATCGCCATCGTCGTCGTCACCGCCCGTCTCCGTCCCCGTCGCCGCCCCTCGTCGTCGCGCCTCGCCGGTGAGCTCCTGCCCCGGCCACACTGATGACCCACAAGTATAGAGGATCTATCGTAGTCCTTTCAATAAGTAAGAGTGTCGAACCCAATGAGGAACAGAAGGAAATGATAAGCGGTTTTCAGGAAGGTATTCTCTGCAAGTACTGAAATAAGTGGTAACAGATAATTTTGTGATAATATAGGTTGTAACGAGCAACAAGTAACAAAAGTAAATAAAGTGCAGCAAGGTGGCCCAATCCTTTTGTAGCAAAGGACAAGCCGGAACAAACTCTTCTAATAGGAAAGGCGCTCCCGAGGACACATGGGAATATCGTCAAGCTAGTTTTCATCACGTTCATATGATTCGCGTTCGATACTTTGATAATTTGATATGTGGCTGGACTGGTGCTTGGGCGCTGTTCTTACTTGAACAAGCATCCCACTTATGATTAACCTCTATTGCAAGCATCCGCAACTACAACAAAAGTATTAAGGTAAACCTAACCATAGCATGAAACATATGGATCCAAATCAGCCCCTTACGAAGCAACGCATAAACTAGGGTTTAAGCTTCTGTCACTCTAGCAACCCATCATCTACTTATTACTTCCCAATGCCTTCCTCTAGGCCCAAATAATGGTGAGGTGTTATGTAGTCGATGTTCACATAACACCACTAGAGGCTAGACAACATACATCTTATCAAAATATCAAACGAATACCAAATTTACATGACTACTCATAGCAAGACTTCTCCCTTGTCCTCAGGAATGAACGTAATTACTCACAAAGCATATTCATGTTCATAATCAGAGGGGTAATAATATGCATATAGGATCTGAACATATGATCTTCCACCAAATAAACCAACTAGCATCAACTACAAGGAGTAATCAACACTACTAGCAACCTACTAGCACCAATCCCGGACTTTGAGACAAGAATTGGATACAAGAGATGAACTAGGGTTTGGAGATGAGATGGTGCTGGTGAAGATGTTGATGGAGATTGCCCTCTCCCGATGAGAGGAGCATTGGTGATGACGATGGTGGTGATTTCCCCCTCCGGGAGGGAAGTATCCCCGGCAGAACAGCTCCGCCGGAGCTCTAGATTGGATCTGCCAAGGTTCCGCCTCGTGGCGGCGGAGTCTCGTCCCGAAAAGTTCCTTTTTATTTTTTTTCTCATCGAAAGACCTCATATAGGAGAAGATGGGCATCGGAGAGCCACCAGGGGTCCCACGAGGTAGGGGGCGCGCCCTAGGGGGGCGCCCCCCACCCTCGTGAGCAGGGTGTGGGCCCCCTGGCCTTCATCTTTGGCGTGGATTTTTATTTATTTCTTTTAAGATGTTCCGTGGAGTTTCAGGACTTTTGGAGTTGCGCAGAATAGGTCTCTAATATTTGCTCCTTTTCCAGACCAGAATTCCAGTTGCCGGCATTCTCCCTCTTTATGTAAACCTTGTAAAATAAGAGAGAATAGCCATAAGTATTGTGACATAAAGTGAAATAACAGTCCATAATGCAATAAATATCGATATAAAAGCATGATGCAAAATGGACGTATCACGCACACACACACACACACACACTGTGTTATAGAAATTTTAGAAATGTTAGTTATATAGAAATGTTTTTTAGTTATAGAAATATTAGAAATGTTAGTTATATAGAAATGTTAGTTATATAGAAATATTAGAAATGTTAGTTATATTAGAAATGTTAGTTATATAGAAATGTTAGTTATATAGAAATGTTTTTTAGTTATAGAAATATTAGAAATGTTAGTTTTAGTTATAGAAATATTAGAAATGTTAGTTTTAGTTATAAAATTTAGAATTTGCATATATGAAATCACAATCCATCATTTAAAAATGTTACTTTACTTTTGCGGCATATAGTATTTGTTGTCGACGATGCCCGGCCCACATCCTCACCGTCGACCCGTTCGCGACGACGTCCTGCTTCAGAGGACCCATGTCCGGGACTGGGCTCCGCCGGGCTGGCACTGGGAGGTGCTACCTTCAGGGGCGCGATGCTTGGTGAGGAACCCGGCCCCAGGTCCTGTCATCGACCCTGATCTCCTTTGGTGGCGTTCGCGTGGGCCACTTTCGGTGCGGAGGGAGCTGGCCCCACCAGAGGTGGTACGTCACCGTGTCAAGGAGGAGGACGAGCACGTCCATCGCTACATGGCTGCTATGGACGTCGGGTTCTCCAATACCTGGCAGGTTCTTTGGGGAGATCACCCGAGCTATGATCGAGTGATGGTTTCTTCACTTTGGTTGTCCACCGCCTAGATTACTCTCTAGTATTCGATCTTTATTAGCTAGCTAGCTAGTGATGTATTCGATATATAATATTCGAGATGATGTATTTGAGATTATATCTATTATTCGAGACGATGTATTTGAGATTATATCTATTATTCGAGACGACATATTCGAGATTATATTCGATGATGCTTATTATGTACTATGATTGATTTAGTTTTTCCTTATTAATTGATTGCATCCATGCATTGTAATTTGAATATATTTCTTTTGGATTAGTTAAATAAAACCTATGGCGGACAATACCGGCAGAGAGGGAGAAGAGGCCCTGTTCAATATCATACGCAATCCTCGCGGGCCAGATGATGATCAGAATGAAGAAGATTATGATGGCTCCGAATATCTAAACAACACCGGGGAGGGTGATATGATATTCGATCGTGACGACCGAATTGATGAAGTCATGAACTATGAACATGACACAGAAAATGTTGATCTTGAAACAACAAAGACCGGCGAGGTATATATATTTATATAAGCAGGCATCTGGTGATCATCACATGTTTTAAATGACTTGAAGATATATTAAAGAATCAATCTTTCTTATTTCAGCCATCCGGATCGAGCAAATCTTCAGGCAACAGGAAACAAGGCCCGAATAAAAAGTTTAAGGAGGGCGTAAAGTACAATATCGAGGCCATCAAACCTAATGGCGAACCATTAGCGCCTAAGAAGATTGCGGACAAGTTCATTCGTCAGTGCGGAGTTCTTGTGAAGGACCAACTCCCGATCTCCCTTCAAGAATGGAGAGAGCCAGCAAAGCCACGTCCAGGAGTTACTTTTTTCGATGACAGACAAAAACTTCTGCTTTGGGAAACGCTCATGGAACATTTCACCCTACCAGATCATTTCACAGATGCAGATGTGGAGAAAGTCAAGGACGCTGCTCTTAGGAAGATGGCGGTTGCATTCAACAACCACAAGAATCGTGTATGGGACAAGTACGTCAAGGGAGGAAGGAAGACTCCAGTATTCGAGGGAACACTAGAGAAGCAAAGTGCTCATTGGGACGATTTCGCGAAATTCAAGGATTCGGAATTATCTAAGGAACGGTCGAGAATAAACAAGGCCAATGCCGCAAAAAAGGATAAGTTTCATAAGCTGGGGCCAGGTGGCTATGCGATGGGAATGCCTAAGTGGGATAAGTCTAAGAAAGAGATGGAGGATTCAGGTGTCACTCCAGAAACATTGAGCTAGCCCCCCAGGTGCAGGACTTGGTTCTATGCGCATGGGGGGAGTTGGACCCGAAGACAGGCAAAGTTTCGAAGAAGGCATGTCTAGACGGAGCCGAAGATAAGCTACTTGTTGCAATAGAAGAGGCTCAATCGGGGGTGTTCGAGCCCAACAGAGAGAACGACAAGCTTACGCGTGCCCTGGGAAATCCTGAACACCCGCGAAGAACACGAGGCAAGGGCGCTATTCCGTGGTATGAGGGGTTTTCGGACTGGAACACCGACTACAGAACCCGTGCGAGAAAGAAGATTGCGGAGGAGAAGAAGAGGAAGATGGAGGAGGAGCAGAGGAAGCTGGACTATGAACACCTTCAAGGCCTAGAATCAGCGCACGTGGACTTGGCAGTCAAATTCTAGCGGTAGCAGGAGCAGATCGACTCACTTAGCCAGCAAAGGGGGTCTCAGCAGCTGCAGCAGCTAGCGAATGATCCAGCATTGGATAGCACCGTCCGATCCATGCCGAGAAGCAGCGTGGGTTCCGCCCCGGGCGACGCATTGCTGGATAGCTACCCAGTGGATGACATCATGGAGAACACTGACTGCGAACTACACTTCAAAATGAAGAACATATCCGTGAAGGTGGTGGACGCCCTTGCTTTTACAAATCCCCCTGAGGCAATCTTCCATTGCAACCCGATTCTAGCGGTCTATGCTCATGTCCTGGTTGATGAGGTGGTGGACCAATATTCGGGGCTAGAGCTTGACATTCCTGGGGGTGACGAGGAGCACACACTGGGAGAGGCCAACCATCGTATCATCCTATGGAGAAAGGATTGCATCATCTTTCGAAGGCCACCGACACCGCGTCATCGGACTCCTCGTCGAAGTCCGCCACCGAGTCAGTAGACTCCCGCTACTCCAAGTCCACCAACGCATCAGGCCACTCCTCCTCCTCCAAGTTCGGCAAAGCGTCAGGCCACTCCTCCTCCAAGTCCGACACAGCTTTAGGCCACTCCTCCTCCTCCAACTCAGCCACGTCAGCCGTCTTCGCCCCTCAGCAATCACGAAAGAGAGATGCCTCAGCTATGGTGCGTAGCGGTACAAGTCGAGGTAGTATTGGAGGTACAGGCGGAGGCAAGCGATTTCAATATGGTCCAAGCAGCCTCGCGCCTCTTCCGCAGAGGCCTTACAATAAGTCCGAGGAGGAAAACACAGCCATATCAAAGGCCGAGGTGGAAGCCCATTTTGCACCGAAACCGCCACCGCCGCCAAGGGAGAAAGTGCCTGAGGAAAACATTAACCACTTCATTCGTATGGCTAGACCACTAGCTCCCAAACCTGTTGACACAGACTATGAGCGCCACCACAGGAAGTTAAATCGAGCACGTCTACAAAAAGAGGCAAGCTCGAGCTCAAGCAAATCAGCTGGTAAAACATGCGGTAAAACCGTTCCCCAGCTGGGAGAACAGGCGGCGCAATCAATCCCCCCGCTTGTTGTGCCAACAACACATGAGAGTACGCGCGCCCAATATTATTGTGGGCAAACCGTTTATGTTCCCGAGCTGGGCGATGTGGTAATAATCGAGGAGCATATTGAGCAGGTTGAAATGCTCAAGATCACTGTTGGACAACTCCTCGATATCGAGCCCATGCCTCTGATTGCAGAGGAGGAAATAAAATAGAAATATGTCCGGGGCCAACCTTTGGTCGATCCAGACGAGGTCACGAAGCTCCCAACGAGAATGTATGAATGCATCAATGGTACATGGACATTACCAAGATTTCCAATCGAGAGTCCTCATGGTGAATGTCAAGAAGGATCATTACTACCATGAGAAAGTTGTGTCCGTTGAGTATTCAGAACTATTTCAGTTATACAATCAAGACGCACTCGACAAATCTATCGTCAGTTGCTATTGTCTGTAAGTGATTTCTTTCTGTAATTTAAGTCTCAAGCTAGCTGTAGTGATCATTTTGATCAATCATTACCTATAATTATCCTCACTATATTCTTTTTTCTGTGGTATTATGCAGGATGAAGATTTATGAAATGAAAAAAGGTGGACGCTATGGCATTGGGTTCGTTGACCCAAATACCATTAATGAATACACATGGAAATTAGATCCATATTACGAAAAAAGTGTAGAGGAAAGCATGCTAGAGTTCTTCAAGCGCCTCAAATACAATGAAGATATACTACTTCCTTACAACTTCAAGTGAGTCACACTATCTTGTACTACAAATTATGTTTTTGCCTACTAGCTAGCTACATGTTTTTGCTTAAATATGCCCGCTTAATTAAGACATGCAAAAGTGTGTGCATGCAGATTTCACTGGATCTTGTTAATCATTAAAGTTGATGAAGGAACAGTTGAAATACTAGACTCACTACTTAAGAAAGCAAGTGACTACACCATCTTGTCTGGGATAGTCAACAGGTAATTTCAATCATTATTAACTATATCTCGGCCTATTTAGTTTGTCATTTCCTGATATGAACTATTTAATAACCGCTTTATTCATTTTCTTTGTCGGTGGGCAGGGCTTTGGCAAAGTTCATCAGCGTCACTCCAGGCCAATGGAACCGAAAGCTGAAATGGTATCGACCCAAGGTAAGTAATTAAGTAGTACTAGCTAGCTAGCTACCATCTCTTTAATTATCATGCTTGATTAATTATTATCTGATCAAATTCCATTCTCGTAAAGGTCCTGAAGTAGACATCGGGGAATAATCTGTGTGCATACTACGTTTGCGAGAACATTCACATGATGGCGTCCGAAAGGAGCAGATCTCAAAGACAGGAGTGGGTACGTTTGTCAGAACACTATTCACAATTTTTACACCATTATCGATATCTAGTCACACAACTAATACACATGCATATTGATCTCCTTCTTAACAGTTCAAAGAGGCGCGGGAGCAGCTCCTACCAACGGAGCGCATACAAGCAATTCAAGAGGAAATAGCGGGATTTTTGCTCGACCAGATCATAGATCCCAAAGGAAAATACTATTACCCGCTACCGCCCCCATGAACCACTTCCATTTGTTAGCAGTGCTCTGAAGGCACCAATTAGGCTAATGCCACTGGCTCCGAAGGCACCAATTAGGAGAAATTGTATATAGCTAGCTAATTATATATATATACATGTGTGTATATATGTCTGAATTAATTAATGGTGGTTGTGAGACATTCGATGATATATATATATATATATATATATATATATATATATATATATATATATATATGCATACATAAACACTATTCTGATCACGGGATCAGAATAATATTCTGATCACAACCTGACCTGCCCCACTACTAGTACGTTGAACTTCCCTGTGAACTAGGTTGAACTTCCGCCAACATTGCCCAAAGGGGCTTGCGATATAACGTTGAAAAGATATGGACACCAATATCATGACCCAACTTAAATTTTTGGCAAAAATATAAGCGGTTTAAGAGCAGTTTTGAAAACCGTTTTTTCTTCGCACAAAAAACGTGAATCGTAGTTTCGATCGCATTTCTAAACCATTTATCAGAATGAGGCATATAATATGGCGTTGGAAAGCTCCTGCAAAACCGCTCCTTCCACATGTTGAAAGTTTTCTCTAATTCCTTATGGTTAAAGAGTAATTTCAAAAAACGTAAAATTTCATAAACCGAACAGCTGAGTTCGTTTTTTCGATGTCATTTCTAAACGGCTAATCCAATGGAGGCATATGATACAGCGTTGGAAAGCTTATGAAAATGCGCTACTTTTTCATCTTGATAGTTTTTTTCTAATTTTGAATGGTTTAAGAGTAATTTAGAAAACGATCCAAGTCCTATCGAGTTTGTATTTTCGAGGTAATTTTTTAACCGTGCGTCCGAATGCAGCAAATGATATGGCGTTGGAAAGCTTGAACGAATGCGAAACTTTTTGGTATTTATTGTTTCTCCCAATTATTTACGGTTTTAAGTCAGTTTTGAAAATGGAGAAAAACGTATTTTCACCGTAATTTCTACAAACTTTATCGGAATGGGGCAAATAATATACCGCAGAAAAGCTACGGAAAATGCGAAACTTTTTCATGTTGATGGTTTTCTCTGATTCCTAGCCGTTTTCAAGTAATTTCGAAAATGGCTGGATCATGCGTTCTGCCTTTATCGCGAAACAGATTCTTCAAAAATGCACCGCGTGAAGAACCTGAACTTCTCGGCACGTGTACCTGAACTTCACTCTGTTGTTCACGTGATTTTTTTGCTCGTAGGTCTCCATCCACTTTTCGTAACTCTCCATCCATTCACCGGAATTGAGCAGGTGATATACCGATGGAAAGCTGCTGTAAGCACGCAAGTTTCCCGTGTTGATCGTTTTTTCATACTCGTGACGATTTTAAAAGTTTTTCATCTAAAATTCATTCAGCGTAGTAGTTGAACTTCCTGCTGTTTTCACGTTGAACTTCTGTGACGTATTTTTGTTTGTAATTTTCTCATCCATTCGTTAGTGTTACACAAATGATATTTCTTTTGTATAAACCTATCTCACATTAATATTTTTAACTTTCTCCGACCAAGGACTTGAACATACACAAAAGATATTCCTACCCTTTTGTAGTAAATTAGAAAATGATCATATCATGATTTCTTCCTTCATCGTGAATGGAAATGCACTACGTGAAGTAGTTGAACTTCTCGGACATGTCTATTTGAACTTCACTCTGTTTTTGACATGTTGTTTTTTGTTCGTAACTCCCAAACCACTTTCCGGAATTGAGCAAATGATATACCCATGGAAAGCTGTTGAAAACATGCAACTTTCCCGTATTAATTAGTTTTCATGCTCGCGGCGGTTCAAAAAATATTTTTGAATGTGGTAAAATTGGTTTCTAATGGTATACGTCGAACTTTCAAACCATTTATCGGAATGTACCATATAACATACCGTTGGAAAGCTTATGAATAGGAGCAACTTTTTCATCTAGACAATCGTTACAAAATTCATTTCTTTTTAGACCAGTCTTAACAATGGCAAAAACAACATTGTTTTTTGCTTGTTTTTAACATGTAATTAAAGGTCATACGTCTCGTACTAGATATCTTGAACTGCACCTTGAGGAGGACATGATCCTCTTGCAACAAACCTTTTAGGCTTTTAGTTTTTTATTCATTCCATTTTATCTGAAATGCATTTCGTGTAGTAGTTGAACTTCCCACTGTTTTCACTTTAAAGTTCTATCACGTATTTTTTGTTCGTAATTTGTCTGCCTTTCATCGGGAGTTTCACAAATGATACACCATGCTGATTACCTCTCTCCGAAAAAGGTCTGAACTTTCCCATGCCGAGCACCTCAACTTCTTGCAACTAATTTTTATACTTCAATTTTTTATTCCAATTCTCATATGAAAACACACACCATGTAGTACGTGAACTTCTGGCACTTATGAATTTGAACTTCTTTCTGTTTTGCTTTAGTAACAAAAAAATATGAGTTTTTTATAGACATCGAACCGCTCTAACTTTTTTATTTGAACTAATTTGTGTGTTTTTTAGAAATGTGAAAATTGGAGTTTTTTTTAGAAACATCAAACTTGTTCGTCCTTTAGTAAGTGGAAAATTTTGATTCGTTCAAATAAATATCAAACTGCTCTACTTTTTCCAATTGAACTTGTTGGTTTTATTCATTACTAACGAGAAAGTTGAGTTTTTTGTATACATTAAATCGATCCGTTTTTTAATATTGATCTTCTTGGTTGTAATCTTTAGTATTGGTGGAAATCTGAGATTTTTATAAGCATGAAACAACTTCAATTTTTAATTAGGACCGCTCCGCTTCATTAGTTTAGTTTGAACTTCTTCTTTTTAAAACAAGACATTTCTATTTAAACATTTTTAGTTGTTCCTTTTATTTTATTTTGAACTTCTTCATTTTATTCTTTAGTAACGAGATTTTCTTTATTTTTCTATAAACTTTGAATTTCTCTGTTATTTTAATTTGAACTTCTAAGTTTTATTATTGGAAAAAATGTTTTTTAAATAAGCATCCAACATCTTTTAAAAATTGAACTTCATACTTTTATTAACTTTAATTTGAACGTCACGATTTTATTTCTTTGTTAACAAGGAAATCTAAGTTTTTAATAAATGTCGAGCTACTCTATTTTTTGTATTTTGGACTTCTTGGATTATTTCTTTTAGTAATGGAAAAATTCTAGTTTTCTAATATATATTGAATCAGTCTCCTATTTAAATTTGAACTTCTAGTCTTTTTTATTTACAAACAGTGAACATCCTTTTTTTATAAATTTTAATTTGCTCTATTTTTTCTTTGAACTTCTCACTTTTCGTTATTTAGTAATGAAAAAAATCTAAGATGTTTTAAACGTCGAACTACACCATTAATTTAATGTGAACTTCTCAACATTTTTTTTTGAATTTCTGTGTATTTAATTTATAAATGTGGAAAATAAAACCGATGTGTTTGTCGCTATAAGGAATTTCATGAGTTTATTTTTAAGTTGAACACTTCAATTTTTATTTCTTTTTCAAGCATATCCAGGTCTTTTCATATAAGTGTGTGTGTGTGTGAAATTCCTTAGTTTTTTTGTTTTAAGAGTGAGGTTCTATATTTTTATATCGCGAGAAAAGAGGTGGGAGGCGAGTACTAGAAAATTTTGGATTTATTTTAACAATTTTGAGCTTCCATATTTGAACAATTTGAACTTCTCAGGATTTTTCCTACAAAAATCATTGGGTTTATCTCTTTTTGTTTCTTTATTGTTTTTGTTTTTCTGAACACAAATTTTTTTTGAGACACACGCCACACTAACTGCACATAAGTTCAACATCCATGGCCCTCGGTCAACTGCATTTTTTGTGCTCCCGTGAGTGCACACAACAATCATCAGCTACCATATACATGAACTTCAATGGTTGACAAACATGAACTTGTTACTTGTTTGTCATTGTAAATATCAACGACGGAAGTGTGAGCTTTTTCTTTCTTCTTTTTCTTTTTTGATCCTCCTGAACTTCCATTTTTATAGATGTTTTTCACTCTGTTTCTCAATGCACTCCTACAATCAGTTGGAGCATCTCAATAATACAGTTTAAACTAACATACTTGAACTTCTCGGACTCAACATTTTGACATTCACAAAAACAAATAAAAAATAAAAAATTACACAGTTGTACAAGCACAACACAATTTTCTCATTCACTAAATTTCATAACAAGCCATCACCTGTCCCAACACCGATCTCCATGGCAGTAACACCGTCGAATTCAGACGACGTGAAGCTCTTGTGCAACACAAAGTCAGGTTAGCAGCATGGCTGCCTTCCAAACCTGTAAACCAACAACAGCAAACAGTGGACCACAAATGAAAGAAGGACAATACACATTAGGAAATCCGACATTGAATGCTCTCTAGCAAGAATCCCGACACTCCGGAGCGAAGAGGTGACACCGTGTTGCACGGTGAGCACACGATCCTCGTCCCTCTCCCTGCAAACCACGGAACATCAATCAAATTCATAACACACCAACAACGGAAAGACAACCACAAAACAAATGCCTTATTGTGTCTCTTCATTCTCCTATTGAGAACGAGATCATCGTCATCCACGGCAACGGCATCCGACGAGCCACCTTCTCAATAAAACCAAGAGTCAAGTCCTGAAAGCGAACATCAGAAATTACACTATTCTAATCCTACGCGGAGGCAATGGTAGAAAAATAGTCTGCCACATTTAAATAGTGGACAAACAACATTAATGCAATGACATCACGATCATACCAATGGAACTAAACAAACCCTGAGACAAGACATTGCTGAATTTGTGCGAGATTCAACACACCAAACCAATACTGTTAACTAGCACGGTGAACCCATCAGACTGTAAAATTCAGCGTAGAAGAATTTGCACACCAACTATTATATTTAGCATTTAGCAACTATTAGATGTTGCCTCCTGATTATAACTTCCTGAAAATGTGTACATCAACCAATGACCAAGAAGTAAAACAGCGAATAGCATGAATGGTTCTTATTCTGAACATATGTCATACTCGCAACTGTTAGTTGATTTTCAACATATTTGTCTGCCAAACATGAAACATGAGAAATCACACTGTTGTAATTCTACATAGAGGCAATGATAGAAGAATAGTTTGCCACACTTACACAATGGACCAAAAGCATTAATGCAATGACATCATACCAACGGCGAATAATTCACACTAAGCAAACCCTGAGACAGAACATCACTGAATTTGAGCAAGCTTCTACACACCAAACCAGTATTGTTAACTTGCACAGGGAACCCATTGGATTGTAAAACATGGAGCAGAATTCATGGCAACCAAGACGTGAATCGTCATTGGATCAATCGTAGTCTCTAAAAGCGAAACAACCATCTCAATCTCCTACGGGTTTCGACACCAGAGCAGCAGACGGGGCCAAATGTGAGACGAATAATTTACAGGATGCGAGAGAGCAAACACCTCCCAATCTCGCAACGAATGACACATGAATCACGCTAGGAGGAGACACAGGGAGAGGGGGCGGCTGGGAAGTGACGTACTCTTTGCGGTCGTTCATGTCGAAGGAAACCATCGCGTCCGTCCACTGCCACACGCGCGCGGCGTGAGTAGCGACCGCCTACAACATCAACGAAACATGGAGCCATGTCAGGATCGAGGCGGGGGAGGGAAGAAGGTCACGGTTGTGACGCCCCCGATTCAATCGTACACTAATCATGCATGCAAACGTGTACGATCAAGATCAGGGACTCACGGAAAGATATCACAACACAACTCTAAAAACATAAATAAGTCATACAAGCATCATAATACAAGCCAGGGGCCTCGAGGGCTCGAATACAAGTGCTCGATCATAGACGAGTCAGCGGAAGCAACAATATCTGAGTACAGACATAAGTTAAACAAGTTTGCCTTAAGAAGGCTAGCACAAACTGGGATACAGATCGAAAGAGGCGCAGGCCTCCTGCCTGGGATCCTCCTAAACTACTCCTGGTCATCGTCAGCGGGCTGCACGTAGTAGTAGGCACCTCCGGGGTAGTAGTCGTCGTCGACAGTGGCGTCTGGCTCTAGGGCTCCAGCATCTGGTTGCGACAACCAGGTAGAAGGGAAAGGGGGAAAAGAGGGAGAAAAGCAACCGTGAGTACTCATCCAAAGTACTCGCAAGCAAGGAGCTACACTACATATGCATGGGGATATGTGTAAAGGGCCATATCGGTGGACTGAACTGCAGAATGCCAGAATAAAAGGGGGGTAGCTAATCCTGTCGAAGACTATGCTTCTGGCAGCCTCCGTCTCGCAGCACGTAGAAGAGACTAGATTGAAGTCCTCCAAGTAGCATCTCCAAGTAGCATCTCCAAGTAGCATCTCCAGTAGCATCGCATAGCATAATCCTACCCGGCGATCCCCTCCTCATATCCCTGAGGGAGAGCGACCACCGGTTGTATCTGGCACTTGGAAGGGTGTGTTTTATTAAGTATCCGGTTCTAGTTGTCATAAGGTCAAGGTACAACTCCAAGTCGTCCTGTTACCGAAGATCACGGCTATTCGAATAGATTAACTTCCCTGCAGGGGTGCACCAACTTACCCAGCACGCTTGATCCCATTTGGCCGGACACACTTTCCTGGGTCATGCCCGGCCACGGAAGATCAACACGTCGCAGCCCCACCTAGGCACAACAGAGAGGCCAGCACGCCGGTCTAAACCTAAGCGCACAGGGGTCTGGGCCCATCGCCCATAGCACACCTGCACGTTGCGAGGGCGGCCGAAAGCAGACCTAGCCTAGTGGCGTTCCAGTCCAATTCGGCGCGCGCCGCTCCGTCGCTGACGTCTGAAGTGCTTCGGCTGATACCACGACATCGGGATACCCATAACTACTCCCACGTAGATGGTTAGTGCGTATAGGCTCGTAGCCGACTCAGATCAAATACCAAGATCTCGTTAAGCGTGTTAAGTATCCGCGAACGCCGAACAAGGCCAGGCCCACCTCTCTCCTAGGTGGTCTCAACCTGCCCTGTCGCTCCGCCACAAAGTAATAGTCGAGGGCCGTCGGGAACCCAGGCCCACCTCTACCGGGATGGAGCCACCTGTCCTTTCAGCCCCCTTATCCGAATCACTTGCGGGTACTCAACGAGCTGACCCGACTTTAGTCACCATCTGTATAGTATGTATATATGTATAGTATATACCCGTGATCACCTCCCGAGTGATCACGGCCCAATAGTATAGCAAGGCAGACTGACAAGAATGTAGGGCCAATGATGATAAACTAGCATCCTATACTAAGCATTTAGGATTGCAGGTAAGGTATCAACAGATGTAGCAACAATGTCAGGCTATGCATCAGAATAGGATCAACGGAAAGCAGTAACAGGCTACACTACTCTAATGCAAGCAGTATAGAAGAGAATAGGCGATATCTGGTGATCAAGGGGGGGGCTTGCCTGGTTGCTCTGGCAAGAGAGAGGGGTCGTCAACACCGTAGTCGATCACAGGGGGTACCGGCAGCGGCCTCGGGGTCTACCGAAAAAAGTAACGGAGGGGGAACATAATAAATAACAGAGCAATCAAAGCATAACATGACGAATGCGGTGCTAGAGGTGACCTAACGCAGGGATAGGTGATACCGGTGAAGGGGGGAAACATCCGGGAAAATATCCCCGGTGTTTCGTGTTTTCGGGCAGAGGAGCCGGAGGGGGAAAGTTGCGAGTTTGATAGGTTAGGGGGGTGTGGCGGACGAACGGACTGCGTATCCGGATTCGCCTCGTTGTTCTGATCAACTTTCATGTAGAAAGTATTTTCATCCGAGTTACGGATTAAAAGATATGATTTTCTAAAGATTTAATCATTTTCTGATTTTAATTATTTATTTAAATTCAACATTATCCAAAACAGTATTTGCTGACGTCAGCATGACGTCAGCATGACGTCAGCAGTCAACAGAGGTGTTGACTGGTCAACTGACGTGTGGGTCCCACTAGTCATTGACTGTTTAGTCTAATTAGTGTTTAACTAATCTAACTATTGTTTAATTAAACTAATTAGTTAGTTAGGTTAATGTAATTATGATTAATTAACTTAATTAATTCCTTGATTAATTAATTAATTAAATTATTATTATCTATTTATTTATTTTATATATTATTTTTAATTCCTTTTTTTTAACAAAACGTTCTGGGGCGGTGGGGCCCCTTGTCAAAGGCCCATAGGCCTATCGGGTCGGGCGTGTAGGCGACGGGCGCCACCCGAATGGGCACACGCCCATGGGCGGGCAGATCCGGCGCAGCGCCGGAGCAGGGGGAAGCCGGTGGCCACGGCCTCGGCCAGGGAAGGCGCGGTCCTGGCGTGGGGAGCGGCACAGCAGCGGTAACTGGGCGGCCTGCGGCAGCGGGAGAGGCCATGGTGAGCAGCACCAGCAGTGCGGCTCGGAGGGGGGGATGGGAGTAGGGCAACGCGCGGGCGGCGCAACGCGAGCGAGCAGCGCCTCGGTAGAGCGAGGCGGGGCTCGGGCGCGCATGCGCGGGGGCACGCACGAGCGGTGCGGCGGGCGAGCAGGGAGGCGCGGGCGCGCACCTGGGCGCAGGGGGACGTCGGCGCGAGGCAGACGGCGCGGGGGGGGCAGCGGGGAGCGCGGTCGCGACGAGCACGCATCGGGCGCGACCAAGTGCGGGACAGAGAGGAGGGGAGGCTTCCCGGAGCGCGGGTGAGCAGGGAGGAGGAGGAGAGGTGCTCACGGGGGTGGGCGCGTAGGGTCTAGGCAGGGGGGATTGAGGAGGAGGGCGGAGACGACGGCATCGAGGAGGCAGTCCGGCGACGCGGTCCGGGGCGGCGTGGTCTCCAGGCGGCAACGGGCGACGGCGTCGGGCGCCGAGCGAGGGAGAAGGGGATCGGGCTCCTCCCGATCCAGATCCAGCGCGAGGGGGTGGGAGAGAGCGAGTGGGGAGTGGGGGTGGTGGCCGTTAGGGTTTCGGGGGTTAAGGGGAGGGAGTGGGCCGGCCGGCTGGGCCGGTGGAGGCCAGCTGGGCCACTTGGCCCAGCAGGGGGGGGGGGTCTTTCTTCCTTTTCTTTCTTTGTTGTTTTGTTTTTGTTTAGACCTTTTCTTTTTATTTATTTTCTTTTCTATTTTATTTCTAGTTTCTTTTACTTTTAGTTTTATAAAAATTACCACTAGTGCCCAAATTTGTATTTATCATCAAACTACTGTAAGATTAATTCTTAACCCATAATAAAATAGTTTTAGCATTTTATAAATTCACTGCGCATTTGTTTAATTGTTTTCACTACTGTTTTAATCATTTTAGAGCCTTTAAACATTTTATCAAAGTTTGGTTTCTCCACCATAATTACTTACGATTTATTTGACACAACCCAAACATTTTAGTTTTGATATTTGAAAATTTTATTGTTTGCCTATATTTTAAATTTTAATTTGAATCGTTTTTGAACTAACTCGAGTTTATCAACAGTAACCGAGGTGACGTGGCATCGTTAACGCGGGATTATTGTAGCCTAATTATCCGGGCGTCACAATTCTCCTCCACTACAAGAAATCTCGTCCCGAGATTTAGGAGCGGTTATAAGGGGGAAGGGATCTGGTTTCGAAACTCTAACGATTCTTCTCGGTCATAGTTGCTCTTCTCGAAGAGGTCGATCCGTTACATTGACGTCTTTATTTCTGTGCTTCAGGTCATCATGGTGAAGTCGTCCTTTTCTTCGGGAACTCCAACGTACTTACGAATAGGTAAGGGGCAGCTCGGCTACGACAGAATGCTTATGAGAGAGACAATCTGGGGTTAACCCATGAATGAGCATAAGAGTATCTCTTGAGTTGAACCAATAAAATATGTCGAGGGTAAGGTACGAAGGTACAATAAGAGGTTCCAAGCGGATAGATAGTTTCTCGAAGTCTGAACCGGAGTGAGAAAGGGTTTCAGAGCAACGAGAGTAAGTATTGCGTCTGATACCAGAATAGAGCATTAGGAAGGTGGCCCGTGAATTAAATATGAAGCCAAGCGTGGGAAATAACCATTAGTAACAGGGCTGTACAGGAGAGTCAGGTTTTGATCCTGTGGAACTGTGGGTTATGGGCCCACCATGTGGGTTAAACGTTGAAAGAGCGGTGACATCTTGCACGGTTATGATAGCAAGGCATGCCAGAGAATAACCTGTCAGTTATGTCGGTAACAACGTCGGTACCAAGGGCGAGGGACGAAGAGAACCATTTTCCTGCTCGTTGAACGAGGTGGACCATTAGGCAAAGTTCTCGTCCATCGGTGGTTACCGGAATGTCATCAACAAAAGTAACAGGGTCTTACTGACAGAATTGTACACCGAGGTGTTTACAAAAGTAGGAGAATATTACTGCTTAGATCTCATAGATCACAAGAAAGGTTAAACCAAACAATGGAAAGGAAGATATGATTATCGGATTTAACCAGATCAATGGAAAGGAAAAATGTGTTTAAACACATTTTCCAGGGGTATATCCTTCCCAAGGACAAGCAGATGATATCCATGACAGGATAGTAGGTAGAAAACCATTTTAGGTAAGGGGAGAAAAATTTCATGACATTACCCATACAACGGTGTTTGGATAATTGATAAAGAGAAATTTAGCATTGTGCTTCAAATGTTCTTGGTGATGAACGGAGTACCACAGACATGCTTCAGGTAGCAATGATATGGTGTTTCAATCAAGGGCCCGACTTCGGATACACCAATGATCCATCAGGAGTAACTTATAAAATAAGTCCTACCACTTCCTCCAGGAGGAATGGTTATCCTTGCAAAAGAAATCATAATGATAGGTCCTCCAGCCAGGGGGGTGCTAGGCATGACATCATGTTACCGGGTCATCAAAGGACAAACAACATAACTCCTGGAAAGTTGTCCCAACCATCATATCTGACCGAGATTCAGATCCGATTGGTGTCAGGATACCTCAGACTTAGGATACCTGAGAAGAAAAGGTGCAACGCAAATTGACGAGATGACATTGTAAGATTCTCGGGGAAATGAACTATGAAGTGATTTCCGTTAACAAGAGTCCATCATTAACCCAAGGAGAGGACAAGGAGGTGTCTGGTGAACTCAACGGCAATTCACCGAGATTCCCAAAAGATGGATTTCCACCATTAAGTGAACAAGGAGATAACATTTGTCAGCTCAAATGATATAAGGAAGTATGCTCGAGGAAAACATACACAATTAAACATTGGTTGAAAGGTGCGCCCGAAATATGGGTTGGGTTGCACGACCAATGTCAGAATGGTGATTCAGTTAGCGAAGGACTTAGAATGAACTATCGCCCATTCACTTCAAAGCAATAGGGTTGCTAGAAGTTTTGAATTCACACGTCATAGCTCCATTGTCGGTATTCCGGTTGAAAACAATACGGGGACCAAGGAATGAACGAAGATGGCAAGAAGTATTAAGATATCAAGAATTATTAAGAGGTGGTGAAATTCTCACCACATTCTTGACAAAAAGTGATGGTAATACTTCCGAGGTAAGGAAGATCAACTGCTGGGTAGCAGTGATCTCAAGGTTTACACAAAACGCGAACAAGTTGTGTTGAACGGAAGGCAATAAAGTGGTCGATGAGAACAGGAATCATCGAGGGGCAAGGATGGTATTACGCATCATGAATTCAATTGAATTCCTGGAAGAGCTCATAAGGTTGATGATGATCACGACACAATTGTCGAGAGATTTCATGCAGATGTAGTCAATCAGCGACGACATCAAGTCAAAGGAATGATGAAGCAAGAGGTTATTGGAACCACAGTTACGACACAAACTCGAACTCAAGCTTGTTGTTTAAGGTGAAAGGGTATGACGAGGAAAAATCGACGTAAGGTTAGTTCATCGTCGAAAATTGGTGCTCCGAGAATAAGGACCAGGTAGCACCATTAGAATCGTCACGACAATGATATAGCCAAACAGGCTAGGAATGGCGTGATCGGGTACAAACTCGTACTTATAGAAGCTTACCGAAGAGTTGTTGAACCGTAGTGCGGACTCGGTTCAGTTATCGGTGTCTTTGAGTGTTCAATAACTCAGAGCCCGCGAAAAATTGGAATCAGTGGGAAGGTAGCATTTGATGAAGAACTCATAAAAATTATGCAGTTCCATGATAATCTCGAGATGCCAGGGGGTAATACTCGACACAAGATCAAAGTAAAGGTTGGACTAGTGTATTGATCCATAGAAGACAATTGTTTTAACTTGTCCGAGAAATGAGATCAAAGAAGAACAATCATGGTCGGAACCACGGTTGCAAAAGGCCAGATCCTAGATATAAGATGAACTTATACCAAAGGAATAATTTATTTAAGAGAAGCTTTAATGATAAGATCTACATCGTGTCCATGGGCATGAACACAAGTTCAAGGTCGACTCCCACTTCTCCAATGCATAACCTTTCATTCACTTCTCACGTTCGAGGAAGTTGCAGTGTTGAAATTTTATCTGGTGAAGCACCAGAAGAGTATGACTCGTGAAAACTTTCGGGTTCACACGGTTTAGAGAAGGCATAGGTTCAACCCATCCGGGCATCTTACGAACATATACCACAAACCTCGGGGTAATTAATACAAGCTCGAAAGTAGAGCATTGTTGGTCAAGCAGAGGATACAATGTACCAAAGGCATTATGTATCAGGGGAAAGGGCTCACAAGGTGATTAATTATGAAGGACATAAAATCCAACAAAGGAACCGATGGTCCACAACGGAGCTGGTGTGGGTTTCGGTACTCTATCAAAGGAAGAAGGAATGCAAGTGCACCGGATTGTAGAAACAACTGAATAACTCAATTGTCAAATGCAAAGGAATTATGATTCCCAAATCAAGGGATCAGAAGCAATGCTCTGATTAGGGGTGGATAAGTTGAATAGCCTTAGTGTACAATCGAAGACAATTCGATTGGTCGAGAACCAATTCCAGTTAAAAGAATGGCAGCTCAGCCGGAAAAGTAATTTATAAGGATCAATGATGATTGCGTGTATTCGCAAACATATTGAGTCAACAGACTCAAAATGATAATGACAAGGAATGTCAATATGACTACGAGACTTATGGGATTAACCATAATGCAAGCAAGCAAGAATTTCAAGAGCCAAGGCTCTAGAGGATTTTCGGAAGATCGAATAGTATTTTGAAGACTTTTGTGAAACACATGAACGACTGGGGATGAGCGGATACTCGACAAGTGCGAGAAATTATTCTTAGGGGTATTCAAGTGACAAGAACAGCAAGGCAGTAAGCTCAAGGGATTATCGAAATCACGACGAGTTTTTTTTCAGGGTATCTTGTAATAACAAGACCACTGGGGATGAATGTAAGAATAACAAATGCAAGTAGTTATCCATAAGGGTTTGCGATGGAAGGGGAATTGCAAACGCGATGAACACAAGTTCTCGGGTTAACAGCGGAGAGTAACTTCAGGGTCTTCTGGTGCAGCAGACGATCATCAGTAATAAGGGGCTCTCCGGGTGAAAGTGATAACGAGATCCTAATGTTAGATTTAGTAAATTCATTTAACCCGAATAGAGAGAGATCAGAGTCCCAGAGTAAAGGTCGAGGAGTAAAAGATCCTACTACCACCCGATGGCGACGTGGGCCCGTAAGGCACACAGCCAAGTTAGTAAAAGTTTTTGCAATGTCTAGACTCGACTTCGGCCAAGGAGTTGGAAGGGGGATTCCTACAGGCAGTCGGCTCTGATACCAACTTGTGACGCCCCCGATTCAATCGTACACTAATCATGCACGCAAACGTGTACGATCAAGATCAGGGACTCACGGGAAGATATCACAACACAACTCTAAAACATAAATAAGTCATACAAGCATCATAATACAAGCCAGGGGCCTCGAGGGCTCGAATACAAGTGCTCGATCATAGACGAGTCAGCGGAAGCAACAATATCTGAGTACAGACATAAGTTAAACAAGTTTGCCTTAAGAAGGCTAGCACAAACTGGGATACAGATCGAAAGAGGCGCAGGCCTCCTGCCTGGGATCCTCCTAAACTACTCCTGGTCGTCGTCAGCGGGCTGCACGTAGTAGTAGGCACCTCCGGGGTAGTAGGTCGTCGTCGACGGTGGCATCTGGCTCCAGGGCTCCAGCATCTGGTTGCGACAACCAGGTAGAAGGGAAAGGGGGAAAAGAGGGAGAAAAGCAACCGTGAGTACTCATCCAAAGTACTCGCAAGCAAGGAGCTACACTACATATGCATGGGTATATGTGTAAGGAGGCCATATCAGTGGACTGAACTGCAGAATGCCAGAATAAGAGGGGGATAGCTAATCCTGTCGAAGACTACGCTTCTGGCAACCTCCGTCTCGCAGCACGTAGAAGAGAGTAGATTGAAGTCCTCCAAGTAGCATCTCCAAGTAGCATCTCCAAGTAGCATCGCATAGCATAATCCTACCCGGCGATCCCCTCCTTATATCCCTAAGGGAGAGCGACCACCGGTTGTATCTGGCACTTGGAAGGGTGTGTTTTATTAAGTATCCGGTTCTAGTTGTCATAAGGTCAAGGTACAACTCCAAGTCGTCCTGTTACCGAAGATCACGGCTATTCGAATAGATTAACTTCCCTGCAGGGGTGCACCAACTTACCCAGCACGCTTGATCCCATTTGGCCGGACACACTTTCCTGGGTCATGCCCGGCCGCGGAAGATCAACACGTCGCAGCCCCACCTAGGCACAACAGAGAGGCCAGCACACTGGTCTAAACCTAAGCGCACAGGGGTCTGGGCCCATCGCCCATAGCACACCTGCACGTTGCGAGGGCGGCCGAAAGCAGACCTAGCCTAGTGGCGTTCCAGTCCAATTCGGCGCGCGCCGCTCCGTCGCTGACGTCTGAAGTGCTTCGGCTGATACCACGACGTTGGGATACCCATAACTACTCCCACGTAGATGGTTAGTGCGTATAGGCTCGTAGCCGACTCAGATCAAATACCAAGATCTCGTTAAGCGTGTTAAGTATCCGCGAACGCCGAACAGGGCCAGGCCCACCTCTCTCCTAGGTGGTCTCAACCTGCCCTGTCGCTCCGCCACAAAGTAATAGTCGAGGGCCGTCGGGAACCCAGGCCCACCTCTACCGGGATGGAGCCACCTGTCCTTTCAGCCCCCTTATCCGAATCACTTGCGGGTACTCAACGAGCTGACCCGACTTTAGTCACCATCTGTATAGTATGTATATATGTATAGTATATACCCGTGATCACCTCCCGAGTGATCACGGCCCAATAGTATAGCAAGGCAGACTGACAAGAATGTAGGGCCAATGATGATAAACTAGCATCCTATACTAAGCATTTAGGATTGCAGGTAAGGTATCAACAGATGTAGCAACAATGTCAGGCTATGCATCAGAATAGGATCAACGGAAAGCAGTAACAGGCTACACTACTCTAATGCAAGCAGTATAGAAGAGAATAGGCGATATCTGGTGATCAAGGGGGGGGCTTGCCTGGTTGCTCTGGCAAGAGAGAGGGGTCGTCAACACCGTAGTCGATCACAGGGGGTACCGGCAGCGGCCTCGGGGTCTACCGGAAAAAGTAACGGAGGGGGAACATAATAAATAACAGAGCAATCAAAGCATAACATGACGAATGCGGTGCTAGAGGTGACCTAACACAGGGATAGGTGATACCGGTGAAGGGGGGAAACATCCGGGAAAATATCCCCGGTGTTTCGTGTTTTCGGGCAGAGGAGCTGGAGGGGGAAAGTTGCGAGTTTGATAGGTTAGGGGGGTGTGGCGGAGGAACGGACTGCGTATCCGGATTCGCCTCGTTGTTCTGATCAACTTTCATGTAGAAAGTATTTTCATCCGAGTTACGGATTAAAAGATATGATTTTCTAAAGATTTAATCATTTTCTGATTTTAATTATTTATTTAAATTGAACATTATCCAAAACAGTATTTGCTGACGTCAGCATGACGTCAGCATGACGTCAGCAGTCAACAGAGGTGTTGACTGGTCAACTGACGTGTGGGTCCCACTAGTCATTGACTGTTTAGTCTAATTAGTGTTTAACTAATCTAACTATTGTTTAATTAAACTAATTAGTTAGTTAGGTTAATGTAATTATGATTTATTAACTTAATTAATTCCTTAATTAATTAATTAATTAAATTATTATTATCTATTTATTTATTTTATTTATTTTATATATTATTTTTAATTCCTTTTTTTTAACAAAACGTTCTGGGGCGGTGGGGCCCCTTGTCAAAGGCCCATAGGCCTATCGGGTCGGGCGTGTAGGCGACGGGCGCCACCCGAATGGGCACACGCCCATGGGCGGGCAGATCCGGCGCAGCGCCGGAGCAGGGGGAGGCCGGTGGCCACGGCCTCGGCCAGGGAAGGCGCGGTCCTGGCGTGGGGAGCGGCACAGCAGCGGTAACTGGGCGGCCTGCGGCAGCGGGAGAGGCCATGGTGAGCAGCACCAGCAGTGCGGCTCGGAGGGGTGGGATGGGAGTAGGGCAACGCGCGAGCGGCGCAACGCGAGCGAGCAGCGCCTCGGTAGAGCGAGGCGGGGCTCGGGCGCGCATGCGCGGGGGCACGCACGAGCGGTGCGGCGGGCGAGCAGGGAGGCGCGGGCGCGCACCTGGGCGCAGGGGGACGTCGGCGCGAGGCAGACGGCGCGGGGGGGGGGCAGCAGGGAGCGCGGTCGCGACGAGCACGCATCGGGCGCGACCAAGTGCGGGACAGAGAGGAGGGGAGGCTTCCCGGAGCACGGGTGAGCAGGGAGGAGGAGGAGAGGTGCTCACGGGGGTGGGCGCGTAGGGTCTAGGCAGGGGGGATTGAGGAGGAGGGCGGAGACGATGGCGTCGAGGAGGCAGTCCGGCGACGCGGTCCGGGGCGGCGTGGTCTCCAGGCGGCAACGGGCGACGGCGTCGGGCGCCGAGCGAGGGAGAAGGGGATCGGGCTCCTCCCGATCCAGATCCAGCGCGAGGGGGTGGGAGAGAGCGAGTGGGGAGTGGGGGTGGTGGCCGTTAGGGTTTCGGGGGTTAAGGGGAGGGAGTGGGCCGGCCGGCTGGGCCGGTGGAGGCCAGCTGGGCCACTTGGCCCAGCAGGGGGGGGGGGTCTTTCTTCCTTTTCTTTCTTTGTTGTTTTGTTTTTGTTTAGACCTTTTCTTTTTATTTATTTTCTTTTCTATTTTATTTCTAGTTTCTTTTACTTTTAGTTTTATAAAAATTACCACTAGTGCCCAAATTTGTATTTATCATCAAACTACTGTAAGATTAATTCTTAACCCATAATAAAATAGTTTTAGCATTTTATAAATTCACTGGGCATTTGTTTAATTGTTTTCACTACTGTTTTAATCATTTTAGAGCCTTTAAACATTTTATCAAAGTTTGGTTTCTCCACCATAATTACTTACGATTTATTTGACACAACCCAAACATTTTAGTTTTGATATTTGAAAATTTTATTGTTTGCCTATATTTTAAATTTTAATTTGAATCGTTTTTGAACTAACTCGAGTTTATCAACAGTAACCGAGGTGACGTGGCATCGTTAACGCAGGATTATTGTAGCCTAATTATCCGGGCGTCACAACGGTGGAGGGTGGAAGAAGTTCACGGTGGGAGGATCCCGGTGGTTGTCGCGCGGCAGCAGGATCCCGACGACGGGAGGTGGGGCGATGCGATTGCAGTGGCGCAATCCCCATTGTGGGATGGTGCCTGCGGCTCGATCCCCATCGTGGGACGGTGCCTGTGGCGCGATCCCCATCGTGGGCAGTGAGGGCGGTGCGATCCAGGGCGAGGGACGGTTCCGACGCCGGTTGGTAGCGGTGGGAGGCCCACCGGAGCAAGGGGCAGCGGGGGAAGGAAGTCAAGTGGCACGCGGGAGGTTGGGTCAGCGGCGCCTTGGGGTAGGGGAAGCGGGAGGGTGGCAGCGCCTGGATGCAGGGGAAGCGGGGGGTGGCAGCGCCGTGTGGCAGGGTAAGCGGGGGGCGGCGGCGCCGGGAGGCAGGGGAAGCGGGGGGCGGCAGCGAGATCGGGGGAGGTTGGGCATTGGGTGGAAGTGGTGGAAGAGTGGGTGTGTCTTTTTTTCTCCTGCACAGGTTCGGGGAGTTCGGGAACAAGTGCATCGGGCCCTATATAGGGTTGATCGTGATCCAAATAACTATTTTGATCCTGGGATCAGAATAGTGCTACTATATATATGCATAACGTGTACAATATGTAGTATCGTAAAATACCAGCAAACGAAAAAGAATTAAATGGAAAACACAAAATTAAATGAAAAAAAATCATAAACCCAAACCCCCCCAACCTTTTAATACCGGTTGGTGTCACCAACCGGTACTAATGGGCTCCCTGCCCCCGGAGCTGGCTCGTGCCTCGTGGTTGCCCTTTAGCACCGGTTCGTGCTGAACCGGTACTAAAGGGGGGACCTTTAGTGCCCACACTTTAGTGCCGGTTACCGAACCGGCACTAAAGGGCCTTACGAACCGGTGCTATTGCCCGGTTCTGCACTAGTGTATCATCCTCCCACTTGCTCCATTAGCAAGAAAACTTTTTTCTCAAAGAACATTCATTCTTTGACAAACATCTTGTCCTTTGAATTCAGTGAGGGAACACAAAACCTACAATCAAGCATTGGTCTAAAATATTCTATAACTCTTTATAGTTTTATCTGATATTTAGATGGTGCATCTTTGTTTAATGAATATAGTGTTGTTTCATCTATAAATCCCCAAAATTTTAATAAGAGTTGATCAGCAATAATAATTCCACAATTATTTGATTGTTTGCTAAACTTATGACTTAGATATAGTTCTTAATAAGAGCGCAGACGACATCGTAGATGGCACGCTGCTCCATGATGAAATTTGGGTTTGTCATGGCCATGGCCACCATGGCCTCCTCTCTCACACACTCGCCGTAGATATAACCCTATCGCAGCCGATGCTGCTCCAGGAGGAACAGGTTGTACATGTTCCTCCTACGCCTACTGGAACACCGACAAAGGCGCCGGCGCAGGCCGCACCTCTACCATGGCGGCGCTGTAGTGCACCTGCGCCTGCTCCATGGTGAAACCGGAGTGGGGAGCCCAGGTCGAGTCTTCGGAGCCCCATCGTGGTGTCGTCCTCGTTGTTGGAGACCTTGGACGAGCTGGCAGGCAAGCCAGCCTCGATTTGCCTGGCACGGCGGCTATGCCAGGCGGTGGCAAGGGCAGACTCCGCATGCTTCATCTCCGGCAATAGACTGCCCCACAGTGCTTTCCTGCTGACAGTTATGGCAGATGCACTGCAAGGGAGGAGGATGTGGAAGGGCTTGTGTTGTGGTGTGGAGTTAGCCAGGTGTGGCCACCTTTATATAGCAGATTCTGGTGAGGCGAGCCATCCGGGTGCATCAATGTGCGGCGCCGGAGTGGGTTTCTCGGGCGGCGAGCCTGCTTAATGCCGGTATATGGATGGACATCGGCATTGAACGGGCGTGGTAGATATTCGTCCCATCCCGTCCAGCCACGCATCTCTGACATTGAATAGGCATGGACACCAACGACGCATCGTGAGCGGCGCCCTTGGCCGGCGTGCCACTTCAGTGGCGGAGGCAGTGAGAGGTCATGTCTGTCCTGAGCCGTCTTCAATGTTGAGCGACGCTCTCTACAGCTGCATGAATGCGAACAGCTGGCACCAGGCGGGAACGCGTAGGAAGGAAGGGTTTTGGTGGGCCAGGGCGGTCACAAGCAGACATGGGGTCGGTCCGGACTCCCGCAAACCTCCACCACGTTTGACTCCGGATTATGAAAGAAATCACGTCTGGACCGCGCCGCAGACTGATACAAGACCGTGTTGAATGACTTCTACGGTCTGGACAATGCGATCCGGATAATACGGTTCGAACGGCTGCGGAAGGTTTACATGTCCGCCTTGGAGATGCCCTAACCCGCAACAAAGAATTCTATAGGACGTGCAGTTCGTGACAAATACAATATCTTTTTTTAGTGTGACAACTACAATATCTAGGATATAGTGGTTGGTACGTTATCAATATGTTTTTTTAAAAAGGTACGTCCACAACACACTAGCCTTCTTTTTTTGGATCGAAGTGTATTTAAGATGGGTCGTACTACGCGTCAGCCGGCGAATCTTTCAAAAATCTCGCCGCCTCGATAGCCGCTAGATGTGGCTCCATTCAGTGATCCAGCCAAGTCCTTATCATTGCAACAGAGACGGTGTTGCAGTATTTCTGCAACAGAGCTCATGTTATAGAAAATATTTGCAACAAAGTTTTTGTTGTAGAATTTTTTCTTCACTTTTTGTAACATGGATGATGTTGCGGAAAATGACTTTTGCAACATGGATGATGTTGAAGATTGCAATGAAAGATGTTTTCGTAACTGCCCCGCTGTTGAGTGACCCCACAGGAAACACATTGAGTACCAAGGAGGCAGTCAACGTGTCGCACTAGATTCAAATCCTGCAACAACCTAGTTGTTGTGGTAGGGGAGATTGCAATAGTGGCTTAGTTGCAAATCTATAGTATGTAAATAGGTTGATGCATGAGTCATGTGAACTGTAGGATCGAAAGTATGTCTAGAGGGGGGATGATTAGACTACTTGACCAAATAAAAATCTAGCCTTTTCCCAATTTTAGTTCTTAGTAGATTTTAGCTATCTTAGCACAAGTCAAGCAATCTCCACACAATTCAAGCAAGCATGCAAAAGAGTATATGAGCAGCGGAAAGTAAAGCATGCAACTTGCAAGAATGTAAAGGGAAGGGTTTGGAGGATTCAAACGCAATTGGAGACACGGATGTTTTTGTCGTGGTTCCGATAGGTGGTGCTATCGTACATCCACATTGATGGAGACTTCAACCCACGGAGGGTAATGGTTGCGCGAGTCCACAGAGGGCTCCACCCACGAAGGGTCCACGAAGAAGCAACCTTATCTATTCCATCATGGCCGTCGCCCACGAAGGACTTGCCTCACTAGAGGTAGATCTTCACGAAGTAGGCGATCTCCTTGCCCTTACAAACTCCTTGGTTCAACTCCACAATCTTGTCAGAGGCTCCCAAGTGACACCTAGCCAATCTAGGAGACACCACTCTCCAAGAAGTAACAAATGGTGTGTTGATGATGAACTCCTTGCTCTTGTGCTTCAAATGATAGTCTTCCCAACACTCAACTATCTCTCATAGGATTTGGATTTGGTGGAAAGAAGATTTGAGTGGAAAGCAACTTGGGGAAGGCTAGAGATCAAGATTCATATGGTTGGAATGGAATATCTTGACCTCAACACAAGTGTAGGTGGTTCTCTCTCAGAAAATGTGTATTGGAAGTGTATATATGTTCTGATGGCTCTCTCCATGAATGAAGAGTGGGTGGAGGGGTATATATAGCCTCCACACAAAATTTAACCATTACACACAATTTGCCAAACTCGGTGGGACCGAATGGTTAAACTCGGTCAGACAGATTCAGCAAACCTAGTGACCGTTAGGATTTTCGGTGGGACTGAGATGCAACTCGGTAGGACCGATATGGTTAGGGTTAGGGCATAACGTAATCTTGGTGTGACCGATTACACAAACTCGGTGGGACCGATTTTGGTAATAAGCTAACCAGAGAGTTGGTCAGGTAAACTCGGTGGGACCGATTTGCTCATCTCGGTGAGACCGAAATGTTACAAAAGGGAAACAGAGAGTTTACATTGCAATCTCGGTGGGACCGATCGCTCATCTTGGTAAGACCGAAACGTTACGAAGGGAAATAGAGAGATTACAATCCCATCTCGGTGAGACCGAGATCCCTATCGGTGAGACCGATTTGCCTAGGGTTTGTGGCAGTGGCTATGACATTTGAAACTCGATGGCGCCGGATAAAAAGAATCGGTGGGGCCGAGTTTGACTTTTGGTTTAGCTCATATGTGGATGTGGGAAGGTAGTTGAGGGTTTTTGGAGCATATCACTAAGCATTTTGAGCAAGCAAGCCATTAAGCAACACCTCATCCCTCCTTGATAGTATTGGCTTTTCCTATAGACTCAATGTGATCTTGGATCACTAAAATATAAAATGTAGAGTCTTGATCTTGAAGCTTGAGCCAAACATTTTGTCCTTAGAATTTTGAGGGACCCACTTTCCTCATCCATGCCATGCCATTCATTGAGCTTTTTCTGAAATATTAATCTTGGAATAATGTTAGCTCAATGAGCTATATGTTGTTAGGAATTACCAAAACCACCCAGGGATAGTTGCACTTTCAATCTCCCCCTTTTTGGTAACTGATGACAACATATAGATCAAAGCTTCGACAAATGATAATAAGAGTGAAAAATATTGTCGCTTTGAGAAGTATGTGAAAAGCAAGAGCTCCCCCTAAATTTGTGCATATCTTAAGATTTGCTTTGGACTGCAAATGTACAATGAGTTAGGATCATGGGTTACTCTTCCATGTCACATACATCTTGGTGGAGCGCTCAAAATGATAAGAATTAAATACATGCACTCATCACCAAGCAAAGTGAATGATCATATAAGGATAAGTAAGATAATATCATCTAACAAGCATAAGTGTAGCTTATGATCAACCACATGATCATCAATGTCTCATAAATAATAGCATAGTATCTCAAGCAATCAAAAGACAAACAAAGGTCAACCACCAAAGCAAGAGAGAATGAAAAGCAACGCTCTCTCTCGAAGCCTATGATCTATACCTTTTTCTCCCCCTTTGGCAACAAGTTACCAAAAAGTTCATAGAAAATGCATAGCACTAGAATGTCTCTCAAGCTTGGTCTTCAGGTGGTGCTGTCTGGAGAATGCCAAGGACGAAGGCTTCAGTCGAAGTAGATGGAGTTGATGGGGTAGGTGCTGGAGCTGGTGGCACTGAAGCTGTAGCTGGTGCAGATGAAGTGGCTCTAGTGTCTGGAACAGGCACTGCAGTTGATCTCTGAGCTCGAGGCACTCTGGAAAATGCATCAGTGGTTGTTCTGCCCTTCCTCTCCTGCATGTCATCCTGTAGCTGCTCCACAACTGACTGAATCTCAGTTACCTTCACATCCAAGTCATAGAATTTTTGCTCCACGATTCTTTCCAAGCTCCCCTGGTTTTGAGTCAGGGTGGCCAGTCCCTTCTAAATCCTCAGAGTGGATGCAATCAGGTAGCCAAGCTAATCTTGCTTGCTTTTCAAAAAGTACTCAAATGCCTCCTCTTGAGTTGGCATCTTGGGAGCCTTGACAGCAAGTGTTTTACTGACCCAAACTGGTGAGTCTTAAGATCATCTTCAGGAATCTCCTTGTACGTGTTTGCCATAGAGTTGTGATCCATCTTCTTCTTGGCATAGACATCCAAGTCATCTTCTTCTTCCTTAGGAGCATTGATCAGATTTGCCCATTCCTCAATAGTTGAGTGGTACCTTGTACCTTCAGACATCCATACTATCCTGCCATCTGGATAGAAGTGTGCTGTGGAGTAGAATTGCATTATGAGCCCCTCATTCCACTTTGTGAGCTTCTGCCCAACAAAGTCTGCAACTCCACAAGCACGGAAGCTGTCAAACACACCAGGATAGTGTTCCTCATTTTCCTTGATATACTTCCAGTCGACCCACCTCATTTCACACACTATAGGCTTCTTGTCCAACAACACTGTCTCATAGAAGTCTTGTTGTTCCTTTGTGTGGAACATGTAATCAATAGCAGTCCTTCTCCTGGTAGCATATGGATCTGTCTCTCTCCATAGACTCAACCCTGAGTCTCTCCTGATCTTCATGTTCTCAGCCACAGGATGAGCATCATTGTGGTCTGGAATCTTGGGTTTGAGCTTTCTCAGGACTTGTCCTTCATCATCTTCATCAGCAGCAACTTCAGGCACTGGGGCCTTGTTCTTCTTAGCAGCCGGTATACTCCTCGTATTCCTCTTAGGTGCACTCTTGGGCTTGGAGGCTGCTTTGGGTGCTTCTTTGGGCTTTGATGTTACAGCCCCTGACTTTATAGCATCACCCATCAGCTTTTGTGCCTTGGGTGCTGGTGCAGCAACCTCTTCTTCCTCTTCCTCTTCAGAATCTCTCATGATTGAGGATCTCCCAAGAACTCTAGCAGTGGTCTTTTTGATCCTCTCCTTCCTCTTCTTCCCTTCTGCAGCAGCCTCTTTGGGTTCAAATCCCAAAGGGACTTGAGTAGATGCTCTGGCCTTAGACATTGGAATTCTCTTTGCAGGAACCTTTTGCTTCATGCCTGGCTTGGTGGCAGCAGCAGTGCTATATTCCTTCTTAACCACTTCCTTTTTGGAAGTGGCATCATCCTCAACTGCCACATAGTCTTCATCCTCAGACTCTGAAGTTTTCTTCTTCCTTGTTCTGGTGGCAACTTTGGGCAAGTTGCTGGGAGTGCTCCTGCTACCATCATCTGAACTGCTAGAGGGACTAGTGCCCTCACTCAGGTGAACCTGCTCCTCTGACCTGTTCTGGCTGTCACTCTGATCAGACATATTGCAAACACTGACAGCAGACCCTGTGAATAGATATAGATGAGATAGAGTGGATGAGCATCACAAAATGCAGAGGTTTTTGCAAAAGAATGAGTCAAAAACTTAGTTTTAGTTTTCCACAGAAAGCATTTCGGATCAACCGATTTGTGAACTCGGTGATACCGAAGGAGCTGTTGGAACCTAAACTAGTGAACTCGGTCAGACCGAGTCACAGCTCGGTGGCACCAAGACTTCTAGGGTTTCACAAAGTCCTGAACTCGGTCACACCGATTTGCAATTCTCGGTCAGACCAAAAATTACATGTGCAATGGCCTGAGCCGAATCGGTGGTACCGAGTTCCACAACTCGGTGGGTCCGAGATGTTTTCGGCGGAAACCTAACCCTAAATTTTCAATTCAACTCTAATCTACGAAGTGTTTTGACTAGATAGAAGCATTTCAATCGTGGTAAGAATCATAATGAACACAATGTGCTAGGAAGCGGACGGGGATAGCACTGTGATCTAGTCCATACCCTAGTTCGGCGATGAACTCGCTACGGCGGCAACGACGGGGAAGAATTTCGTTGACGGCGGCGGAGACTAGCGACAGGAGGCAGCTGGCGACGAGGAGGACGATCCGGAGACCCTGGAGGCAGAGCGAGCTATGCGCGGGCGAAGGGGTTTCGGAGAAATTTCCAAAATTTTGCCCGTGAGTATATATAGCCTGACCCTGTCGGTGTGACCGAGTGGAACAACTCGGTGGCACCGAGATTCATAACTGCAAGCAGTTACTGAAACTCGGTGTGACCGAAAGGTTCAAATCGGTTGCACCGAGATTGAAAACCTAGATCGACTTAGTGATCTCGATATGACCGAAATGGATGAATCGGTCAGACCGAAAAGCACAAAGAAGTTTTGGAAGTTTAAGTCTATGACGAATCAGGGACTCCGAGTGCTCCTCACACAGAGTGGTTCGAATCTGACTTGATCAAATTTTGTGATGTAGCATGAATAGAGTTTGAGACGAGAAAAGCATAAATAGCTAGAGAGGGTTCTTAGGCATTCTTGTCCATCCACTTGGCAAAAGAAAAGAAAACCAATCAATCAAAACAACAAGTGGATGTCCTCAACTGAGTAAAATATGCAATCAACATGCTCACACAATAAAATGGCAATTGAAATATGTGGCAAAGCATGCACAACCAATTCTAGCATCTATCAAACAATTGGCGATGACTAGGTCATCTATATATGAGTATATTGACTTAGGAGTCAAATGAGGACATTTGATCATAGGTCATACTCATCGTTTAAGCACAAGTGGGGTTACCACTTTTACATAAAGCATTTGTTGTGTTCACACCATTAGAGTTGCTTTAGCTCAAATCTTAGAGTAAAGCTCCCCCTAGATGTGAGATCCCCCCTAAGAGGGATGAACTAACCTTGGGTTTTGTCGATGATGACTTCATGTAGATGTTGAAGATGTGGATGCTCAATGTTGATGTAGATCATTTGAAGCTATCCATTGGAGTGAGTTGCACTTTCAATACCTACACGGGTTAGTCCCACAAGGAAAATACAAGGATATCCATAGACATAGAGTGATGCACACACAAGATGATGTCTATGAAAGCTTTTAGGTTATCTTGTCCCTTGTCTTACCAACAAGAGGGTTTGTGACTCCTTGAACTAGTGCAAGATGTGGAAGTTGATTTCACTTGTTCTTGCCAAGATGATAAGAGTGAAGTATGTTGGCGGAGTCACCCTCAAGAACTCTCTAGTTCTTCTTCGGGATCCACACCATCTTGATGGGAATCCTCGGTGTTGTAGTTGTACTTGATGAAGTGGAACTTGAAGTAGTCTTGGGAACCCACTTGACCAAGGCCTTAGGAGCTTCTTCAAATGCATCAATTTCCTCTTGAAGCTTGTCCTTGCCTTTTTGCTTGTGGTCTTGTGGTGGAAGATCATCTTGAGCTTGTGTCCCTTTGAGAGAAGTAGGATCATACTTTTCTTGTTGAGGAACAAACTTCATCTTGGGGTATTGATCTTCTTCCCACTCAACTCCATTGGCATTGAACTTTCGTTCAAAACCAACACCTTGATTCTTCCGGTGCCTTCCTTGCTTGCGTACAATTTCCTCGAATTGCTTACTTCCGGCAAGGCTCTTGTAAACACATTTCTCTATAATTCCCTTCAATAAGCTATTTTCTTGCTCAAGTGTAACTTGGCTAAGAGAATCATTAGTGGAATCAAGAGAACTACTAGAGGCAACAATATTGGATTTAGCATGATTATTGTTACTACTAGAGGAAGAATCTTTCTTGTTCTTGTTACTAGACTTGACTTGAGGCATGTAAGTGGATAAGAGTAAATGCTTGGCAATGTAAGAAGAACTTTTCTTACGAAGGTCATCATTGATTGCTTTTAAGAACTCATGCTCTTGCTCAAGGTTGAGCTTTTCAAAGCGCAATTTCTCATGAGTCCTTAAAAGTTCTCGATGATCTCCTAAGATAGTTTCATGACCTAACTTAAGAGTGTTTAGTTCTTTAGTTAGAGACTCAATCTTATCCTTATCATTGTCATTTGTTTTATCTTGATTAGCATTATTAATTGACATTTCATCATAGTATTCATCACTAGAGCTGTCAACAAGTAAATCATCATCACCTAACAAGTCATCTTCATCACTATTGAAATCAACATACTCGGGGTGTGATACCTTTGGTCCTTTAGCCATGAAGCATGTTCCAACTCCTTCATTTGGTGAGTCAAATATGTCGTAGGAGTTGGTTGTCACAAGTGCTAGACCGGCAACACCTTCATCTTGAGTATCTTCGGAGTCGGAGTGATAGCTTCTCTCGGAGTGGTTGTCGGAGTCGGAGCCGGATACCCATTCACCAACATGAGCTTGATGTCTTCATTTTGTGTAGCTCCTTGATGACTTGTCCTTTCTTTCCGAATCCTTGATTCTCTGTGAGGGTCTTCGTTCATAACGATCATCTCTACTCCTTCTTTCTCTAGATGGTGATTCTTCTCTTCTACTTCTTCTCTTGGGAGAATCTTCTCTTCTCTTGTAGGGGGTCGTACACTCATTGGAATAGTGTCCGGGCCTTCCACAATTGTAGCAATTTCGCTCTCGACTAGAAGATCTTTTGTCATTGTAGGACCTTGACTTGGAGCTTCTCTCTTTGCTTCTACTCTTGTAGAACTTGTTGAAGTTCTTCACCATTAAGCTCAATTCTTCATTGAAGGTTTGTTTCTCACTTGATGATGTGGGGGCTTCACATGAGGCTTTGTAAGCACCACTCGATTTGTTGTGAAGTTCCTCTTTATCCTTGAGTGACATCTCATGAGCAACAATTCTTCCGATGACTTCCGTTGGCTTGAGATCTTTGTAATTGGGCATCATTTGGATCAATGTGCACACGGTATCATATTTTCCATCCAAGGATCTTAGGATGTTCTTGATGATGAGTCTATCGGTCATCTCTTCACTCCCTAAGCCGGCAATCTCATTTGTGATAAGAGCAAGCCTAGAGTACATTTCAGCGACACCTTCACCATCCTTCATTTTGAACTTGTCAAGTTAACTTTGAAGCACATCCAATTTGGATTCCTTGACGGAGTCGGTACCTTCGTGCATGTCAATCAAAGTATCCCAAATTTCCTTTGCATTCTCAAGACGACTGATTTTGTTGAATTCTTCGGGGCACAATCCGTTGAAGAGGATATCACAAGCTTGAGCGTTGTATTGCAGCATTTTCAACTCTTCCGCGGTAGCTTCACGGTTCGGTTCTTTCCCATCAAAGAATTCACCTTGCAAGCCAATACACACAATAGCCCAAACGGCGGGGTTATGTCCAAGAATATGCATTTTCATCTTATACTTCCAACTAGCAAAATTAGTGCCATCAAAGTAAGGACCTCTACGGTGATAATTTCCCTCGCTAGACGGCATACTCTCCTAGGTTGTGAAACCAAGGCACCGGCTTGCGCTCGTCCATCTAGACGCATCCATCGCTGAGACTCTATTGCACCATGCCGTCCAGACCCACCGTCGTTGATACGGTAGATGCCACGCCACTCCACCTACATGCCATCTCATGCCGACTCCAAACTACCAGCAACTCCACCACCATGAGCTGTCCTCGACCGACGCCTTCAGGAAGGAACACGGCACGCAGGTGCCATCGTCGCCCAAAGTAGAGGAATAGAGGCTTTAGCCTGCGCTCATGGAGGAGGTGAGAGGGACAAGATCCACACCGAAGCCTCCAGGAAGGGGATCGACGCCATGGGGCGTCGACTGGTGAGGCCGCCACGCTGGCCTAGAGTTTCCTCAGATCCATGCCCACCCGCCAGATCCGTCAAGCCAGCACCAGGAGATGACAACCGCAATCGCCAGAGCCAGCATGAACCGGAGCAGATCGAGTCGAAGACGACGTTACCCATGAAACTCCGACGGGCCACCAAGGAACCACAGGCACCACCAAGTCCAGATCGACGGCCACGCTAGGTTGCCGCCACCCCCTGTGTCGTCCACAGGTCACCATAGTACAACCAATGGGCGCGCCGCCACCGCTCACTCCATCCGCCGCCACCTTCCTTGGCTGCGGCTCATAATTGCCCGGCGCCAGCCTCAGGTGACGGCGAGGGAGGGGAGGAAGTTGGGGGAAGAGCCCCTGGAGGTGGCGCAGGGGCGACATGTGGTCAGATGGGATCTCGGTTCGGGTCATGTCATGTGTTTGGACTATGGTGGGCTAAACCATAGTTAGAGTGAAGTTAGAGTGCAAAATGCAGGATATGAAAGTTGACAGGCTAAACTTCTCTCCACTGCCAAGTGTATGTGTCGTGGCCATAGACACCTCTGACCTACTCCTCCTAGGAGTTGTGACCCTTGCCCCCTCGTGTAGCCCCCGCGGGTGACCTGGGGGGAAACCCTAGCCGCCGCTTCCGTACCTCCTCCGCCCCTCTCCCTTCTCGCCGCCATCCGCAGCACCGCCGGGCGAAGCCTGGCCGGCTGGGCGGCGGCGGGGCTTCTCCCCATCCTTTTCGTCTTGGCTGGCGCGGGACAACGGGGTCGAGAGGAGCGCCGAGCGAACGTGGGGTTCGGAGGCACGGCGGGCGGGTCTTCCGGCGGCGTCCTGCGTGGCGCGACGGTGGAGGCATGTGTGTCGCGAGGTGGTGGCTGTGTTGGGCCTGCCCGGTGGTCGCGGGTGCCGCGGGATCCAGATCGGATCCATCTGGATCCTGTCTTCGGACTCCGTCGGCCGCCACGAGGTGGTGGTGGTCGTCACCGGCCACGTCGTACCTCTGGTGTCGGCGTCTGGAGATCTACAATGGATTCTTCTCGACCTTCCTTTCGGGCGGGTCAAGCCCCATGGCTCTTGCATCTTCGTAGGTTTTGGATCGTGGCTTGTTGTCGGATCCGGAGCAGACGGAGGTTTGGTGGCATAGGGCGGGGACCGGAGGAAACTTTGGTCGGCTAGGCCGGCCCATCATCGGCGACGTCACTCGACGCCGTTACCCTCCATGGAGACGAACTCGAGGTCTCTCCTATCCACCTTCGAACCCCTCTCGAACGAAAGTCCAAAATTCAGTCTGGATTGGGCAGCGACGGTGTCCTGCGCGTCGTATCCTCCATGGAGGCGCCATCTTGGGAGGACCTGCTGTTCGGGGGAGAGATACTGTGGAAGGTGGGCTCCGAGTACCTCCAGCAGTGGTGACGGTGTGGAGGTTGCCAGGTGGTGCGGCGTTGTATCTACCGCATAGATGACGACGAGTTATGGCGGCATGGTGCAGTTGCATATCGACGACGGATGCGGCTGGATGGACGAGCGCTGGGCGGTGGAGCTGTTTGGTGCCATGGTGGCGTCGACGGCGGCGAGACCGTGCAAGGTAGATGCAGCAGTACAACACTGAAGATGAATTGATGGCAGGTGGCTGCGGCGGCCTCATACCCGGCAGGCGTCCTAGTTGAGGAGTGCGCCGGACTAGTGGATGCCCCATACCAGGCAGACATTCTGGTTAGGACCTCAGGTCTTAGATGTTAGGTTTGGATGCGAAGTCTGTTTGATATTAGGCCCAGACTATCAGCGCCCCTTCATCAACTGGTTAGGAATAACGACAGATGTTGCCTAGACGGTGGCTTAAGTCTTTTTTTTCACGAATACGCAAGTTGCGTATCTTTGTATTGATAGAAGAAGGAGTATAAGCATGGGGTTACAACGCTAACGAGTCCATGTACGCACTAGGCATGGTGTAAAAGCGAAGGAGCACAACAGAAAGGGGTACGCTCAGCCCCAACTACCGAAACTAGAGGCTAAGCGCCGGGGAGAATGTGTTGTAGTCCGGTGGCGCCTGCCTTGGCCCATAGGCGCGCCTCGTCCTTGATGGTCTCGAAGGTGAAGGTGACTGATGGTGTCGCTCCGTCAAATATGCAGGCGTTGCGGTGCTTCCACATTCACCAAACAGAAAGGATGATGAGGAGGGATAGACCCTTGCGCATAGGAGCGGGCGTGAGGTCGAGAGAGGATTGCCACCATAGCTGAAAAGGCGTGTCCGATGGCTTTAGAATTTTATAAAATCTTATGTGAATAATTAATAAAATGGTTGCATGCATCATTCAGATGCAGTGACCAGGGGTCCTCCTCCTTTTTTAAAAAAAGAAAGAAAAAACTTAGCAACCATCAAAGACTCAATCCTGAGCGCCTAGCGCGAGGTTGAAAAGGAGATGTTCCCCGTTCCCTTGCCAGGCCCCGAGAAACGCACAGCGTGTAACTTGCTAGCCATCTCTATCTATTACTCCCTTCGGTCCTTTTTAGTCTGCGTATAAAATTTAATTGAAGTCAAGCCTTTTAAAGTTTGACCAATTTTATAAAAAAAAGACCAACATTCACAATTTGAATCAATATCAATAGATGAGTCATGACTTAAAGTTTCATATTGTATAACTTTTCCATGGCAGATGTTGATATTTTTTCATATAAATACGGTCAAACTTTGTGAAGTTTGACTTCAGAGAATTCTAATATGCAGAGTAAAAAGGACCGGAGGGAGTACTACCCTCCACACTATGCCAACTCGGTGTCCAGTGTAGGTTTGGAAGCATGTGTCGCTTTCGCGCCCCACTTACCCCGCCTCCAATCTCTTTGTCCTGCGCTTGCGCCACGGCTTGGCCCTTCCCCTGACTTAATCTGCAGCGGCTGCGTCCATTTGTGCTCGAGCTCCAAGGAGAGGGAGAGACCCCAGGCTAAAGAGGGAGCTAAAAGGGACATTCTGATTACTCGTCTCCGTCGTCTTAACTCCTCGGGTTCACCGTGCGGTATGTGTCCGACGTAGAGGACAACGGACCCGACGAGCCATAGGCCACAGGTCAATCAGCTACTAGTACTCCGCTACTTCATTGACGCGCATTTTGACTCAAGCTAAGATGAGATGTTTGTTAGCGAAAAAGCATTGCAGAGACCGAGCTTCACATAGCTTTTTATTTTTTTTCAGCGAAAATACTATTTTCACACATTGAAAAAATCTGAAAAAAAGTCTATACATACATGTGTATTTGTATTATACACGTATGAAATTTCATGAACATATATGTTTTCATGTAGTGTATATGAAAAAGATAAATACACAGATTAATATAGGCTATATCTTTGTTGTTTTTATGTCAGATATTTATCTTTTTTGTGTAGCACGCAAATAACTGAATTACATGATGAAACTTTTTACCTACTTGACAAACATGCATGTGTATTTGTATAAAAAAATTTGATATTTTTTGAAACTTTTAAATATATTTTGAATTTTTTTTGGCAAAACGGGCTCAATGGAGCCCGGCCTCTGCAACGCCGCACTCTGTTTGTTAGCCCTTTTCTGCGTTGTCATGACTCTCGACTAACAGCGTCTACATTCAACTTGCAAATTCAGACTCTCAAACGCTCGCGGACATGTCGCTGACTGAGTACTTCTTAAATCCTGTCGTTCACATCCTTGTGTCTCATATTCAATACCTTATATCTGTACTAAAACATACAATGTAGAACTAAACAACATAGATCATCAAATAGACATGGAATAAAACATAAAAATGCACATTTCGGTTGCCAAAAGATTACCAACGAATCTTCAAAAGATCATCAAAGTTCACATAATTCACATAAACGACGATCAATTTTAAATTAGATTACTAAAAATTTGAAATTAAAGACGAAGATGACGGAGCTTCAACACTTCCTCGCCGACAATTTGCCCTTCCGGTCACTGGCGCAGCTGTAGGCGCCAGCGACTGCTGGAGGATCGTGCAAATCGTCGGACGAGTAGCCATGGCCACCGTCGTTGGAGGAGGTGTCAGAGAGGATGTTGAGCCCTTTCAACCGTCGGACGGCTCTGTCCTGCTGCCGTTTGAGCTCCGCGAGCCGAGCCGCCTCTGCCGCCTCGCGCTCGGACTGCTCAATGTCAATCCGGAGCACCTTGGCATTCTTCTGGCGAAGCTGCCGCACGTTCGTCTCCGCGGTCGTAAGCGACCAGCGGTAGACTGAATCGAGGAGCCGCACGTCCTCGTCGAGCTCCGTCTGCATCCCGCGGCGGCAGCGCACGGACTACTCCGCCTCCTTCCTCTCCCTTTCCTGCTGCCTCTCGCGGTAGGCGACGCACGTCTCTGATTCCGGCGTGCGCGTTCGGGTCTGCCGGGCGGGCACAAGCACCCACTGCTGCCCACGTGGGGGAGCAGCAGTCCGAGCGGGCAGGGAATAGCGTAGGGGAGGCACAGATTGCGCAGGCCTGACGAAGTTGCACACGGGCTGGGAGGGGCCAGTGCCGGGGTCCGTGTTGCGCTGGCGGATTCGCAGCTGCCCCCGGTCTCCACCTTGGGCCGCTCCAAGGCAATGCGAAGGGCCAGCTCAAAGTCAGGATCCAGCTCGGAGTCGGAGCGGCTGCCGTGCTCGACATTGCGCCGGATCCGGTCAGAATCGGTGCGGGAAGAGGAGAGGACGGAGCGAGAGAGGAGAGTGTGAGTGAGTTAGAGTTTGGAGCAATGTGTCAGATGGTGTTTTTTTTTGGAAAAAACATGAGGTCGGTGATGGGTCGGGCTTGTCAGGGGGTATGTCCGGGCCGCCTCAAATTTAGGCTGGATACGTGGGCGTCGGTCAGTCCGAGCGTTTGATGTTGGTTCAAGGTGCCTGGCTGGTTTAACTTTTTGTGATCGATCAGTAATCGGTCAGCTCATCCAAACGTCTGAGGCGAATTTAGGGCACCCGACTGTAAACGCTCTTAGCATGCCAATCGTTAGGCTCGTGCTTTTTTTCTTTTGCGGGGATAGGCTCGTGTGCTTTGTAATCATCAACAGTGACTGATACGAATCATCATAAGGAAATTGCATGGTTCTATGCAGTTCACCCGAGGGAAACGTAGTGCTCATGTCATGCATGGCGTCCCTTGTTTTGGATATTTTAATATGAACTATATACACATTGAAATAAATGAACAGACATCTCAAAATATGTCTATATAAATTTGAATAAAAAAAGTTAGAACATTTTTCTTAGAAACACCTGCGATTTATTCATACTCATAACAATTACAGATACACCTATGATTAAGAATCGCAATGATATCTCTTGAAAACATCTTTTTCGCGTATCAATCTCTGCTAGAAAAAATATTCTAAAAACTTTGATAAAGAAGCTATAATTGGACTCAAGCAGCGATGTGTTCACTCTTTCACCCCGCAAGAACACTGATAATAGTTTTTGAAAGCGCCTTGAGTCCTCCATCCAAAAAGATGGAAAGCCTTGGTCGATGATCATACTTGGGCCGAGGATGATCCCCTAGAGGCAGACCGTCGGATCACAATATCTTCAGCATAATGTCAATGAAAATTTTCAACTCCGGAAAGCATCAAACCAACAAAATAATTTGACACACCAACATAAACTTATCAGATCCAAATAAATGGGATCTGTGAGGATAGAAAACTATCTAATTTTATGGCACCATAAAAAATAAGAATAAATTTATTCTCATAAAAAACGATAACGAAAATCGTAGAACTCCTGAAACATTTTATATTTGTTACCAGGGGGAGTACTTCGTATGGGCTGGTCATACTCTTGTGGAATACTGTTAGTTTGGGCCGGCCCGGTAGTTTCACCAATGTTTTTTACATTTTGAGTGCAAAAAAATATTATATTTGAATTTTGAAAAACATTCAGCGCGCATTCAAAAAAATTGTGCGTACATTGATCAAAATATGGTCGCGCACCTTTATGGCCACAGCATTTGAAAAAAAATGTCTGTGACATCAAAACATTTAAGTGAACTTTTTAGAAATGCTTCTAAAATGTAAAAACTTTGCTGTAATTCGACAAAAATCTTTGATACGATTAAAAAGATGTATGTTACATTTAAAAATTGTTCACGCATTTCAAAAATATGTTCATGATTTTTTAATATAAACAATGTATAAAAATCTTCACATAATTAAAAAAATGTCCATATGAATCAAAAGAAAAATCAACATATAATTGAAAAATGTTTAACACATATTCAAAAACATTTATATGCAAAAAATGTTAATCGTTTATTTGGAAATAGTTTAACACATACAAAAATAATGTTTCAAATGCATACAAAAATGTGCATTGTGTACAAATAAAGTAGAAATCATATTTTAAAAATAAATAACCATGTATTTGAAAACTGGTAAACATCTCTAAAATTGTTCCTGGTGTATAAGAAAACTATACATTGTCAATGTGTGTGAAAAACAAAGACATGTGTCGAAAAGGAAGAAAAATATGAAAGAAAATCAAGAAAGAAACAAAGGAAGCCAGAAACAAAAAGAAAAAAGGGGGGGGGGGGGACAAAGAAAAGGAAAAAACAAAGAAATAAAAGAAAACCGAGAGCAACTAGTTAACGAGCGCTCCTTTGGAAGCCTCGCAACAATCAGCGCCACTTGGTGCGCTCTCACCCATTCGTCACGTGTTGCGCTTTAGGCGCTTCCGCCGGATTTTGTTTTTTTCGCACGCGTTTTCGGCTTTTCGGGTTTTTTTCGACGTTTTGTTTTTTCACCTGTCTTCCTTAGCTTTCCAATTGAAAAAAAATTGCGCAAAAAAATGCGTTTCTTTTTTTTCCTTTCATGAGAGTCATGGTTTTGCTTTTGAGAGAGTCACGGCCGTGCCTCTCGAAAACGGAAAAATAGCATTTTCTGTTTTTTTCCTTTCGCGAGAGCCACGGCGTTGCTTCTGCGAGAGGCACGGGTGTGCTTTCGCAAGAGTCACGGCTGTGCCTCTCGGAAACGAAAAAAACATGTTTTCTATTTTTTTTCTTTCGCGAGAGTCACGGTTTTGCTTCCGCGAGAAGCATGGTTGTGTTTTCGCGAGGGTCGCGGCCGTGCCTCTCAGAAAGGAAAAAAACACGTTTTCTGTTTTTTTTCCTTTCGCGAGAGTCACGGTTGTGCTTTCACAAGAGTCACGGCCGTGCCTCCTTGAAGACGGAAAAAATGCGTTTTCTCTTTTTTTTTCCTTCCGCGAGAGTCATGGCTTTGTTTCCGCGACAGGCACGGTTGTGATTTCGTGAGAGGCACAGGCATGCCTCTTTTGGAAAGGGAAAAAACCCGTGCTCTCGGTTCGGTTTTTTTGTCCGATTTTTTCGTGAAAAAAAAGTTTGTCAAAACGTATCAACATGGTATCTAGTTTTGAAGATCTCGACACGATTTGAGATTTGGACGCACAGTTTGAGAGATAAAACGTTTTGTACAAACGAATCTATGAAAAAAGGAAAACTCTCAGGTTGCGACGAGTGGCGCGCTGCATATGCGCCACTTGACGCAACTAGGGGAATTGGAGTGATCTTTGCAACAAGTACTCCTTAATTAATGATTTCGAAGAAAACCGATGTAAAAGAGTGAAAGCAAATACTGCTGTAATAGGTCGTCCCATGACTTGGCGCTAGAGGCGAGACTACCTCAGGACTGGAAAAGAATTGTATGAGACCAGGTCCCATGCGAGACCCATCCTGATAAATGACACGTGTCATTCACAAATCTCAAAGCATCCCCCACCCCCATTTAAAATCAGGGGGGAGAGAGATTAGATGCTTTGTGATTTGTGAATGCCACGTGTCATCCATCAGGATGGGTCTCACCTGCTAACCGTGAGACCTGGTCTCATATAATTTTTTTCCCTCAGGACTGGCTGTAAACAAGGAATAGCTGTCGCACTTACAGCTGATTATTACTCCCTCCGTTCTGAATTACTTGTCTTAGATTTGTCTAGATATGGAGGTATCTAGCACTAAAAAAAGTCTAGATACATCTGTATTTAGACAAATTCAAGACAAGTAATTCGGAATGGAGGGAGTAGGTGACTTGTTTTCTCATGGAGGTGCTAGACCGGTGATGCCTCCCCCTGCTTCCTATTACGTGCGCGGGTTTATCTGTTTTTTCGTCATTTTCCATTCTCTTTTTCCTCTTTTTCGTTGCCATTTTTTTCATTTTTTTTCATTTTTCACATTTTTATTACGGTATTTTATTTCATTTCATATAATTTTTATTTTTTTATCTCTTCCTTTTCTTCATTTAATTTGTGTTTAAATCTTCTTTTGGCTCTGTTTTTCATCGTGTATAAAGATTTGCTCATATTTTCTGTAAATATTATTGTGTATTTAAAAAGGTTCATATTGTATTTAAAATGTTTGATAAGTATTTAAAAAGTGTTCACAATTAACTTTACAAAAAATCACCATGTGCATTAAAAAGGTTGATCATGTCTTGTTCATCGTGTATCATGAAAATATTTATGTTTATTCCAAAACTGTTAATTATATATTGAAAATTATAGTCCGTGTATGCAAAAACTGCTCATCGAGTATTTGGTAAAAGCTCGTCGTTTCTTCAAGTACGTTAATCATGGACTTTCAAAAATGTTCATTGTGTATTTTCAAAGTGTGTTATTGTAAAAAAACATGCATGAACACACAAACGCAAGTAGACGTTGAACAAATTTTATTACATGATGGACATTTTCTAACAGAACATGAACGAGTTTCTTAATGCGTGATGAACATTCGTGTTCACATACAAGTTTGATGGCAATAATCCTTTTGACAAGCCAAAATATGGCTAAGAATTTGAGCACCTGATGTATGGCAAGTATGGTAAACTATGGCAAAATTAGTCGCCAACCAAACATGCCCTAAGACAATACCTAGCGTGCATATGAAGCACCTCACACATTAGTATTTTATCAATCAAGTGTTTTCCCGCTCGCTGTGAGTTCTATGTGCGTGTTGCTTTTGACGTCTTCGCACGCTGTGCCAATGTGAAAGGACCAACAACAAGTGAGAAGAGAGTATCCTAGGAAGCGAACGGTGCAGCAATCCTAGGAAGCTCCTATTGGGCGCTTTAATGGTGAGTTTTGCTGCTAGCCTTTTGGGGTTTCTAGAATAAGCAGCCTCTAATCCAACTTATTCTAAAAGCCCAACCAAAAAATATATGCCTACTAGTCAAGTATTAATGAATAGACTTCTAAATAAATAAATTTGGTTGTGCTTTTAGAATAATCTGGATAGGGAGCAGTTTATTCCAGCTTATTTAGAAGCCAGCAAAAGAACTGGCCCTAAACACCAGCTAGCACTATTGACACTCACACGGGATGCGTAGTGGGCCGGCTCAGTAACATGCACCCGTAAAAAAAAACAATTCTGATAGTTGGATGGCAGAAGTGGGAATTGACAACCACTAGTAAAACCGTGCTATTTGACCAGTACAAATTATCAAAAAGAAAGTTCATAAATTATATTAAAAAATCATTCAATTTGTAAAAAGTTCATCGATTTTAAGAAAAAAAGCATAGATTTTGAAAACTAGTTCATCAATTTCTAAAAAGTTAAATGAATTTGTAAAAAGTTCATCCATTTTACAAAAGTGTTCAACGATTGGGAAAAAATTCATCAAATTTTAAAAAAGTTCATCGAATATAAAAAAGTACATCGAATTTGAAAAAAATCATCAATTTATCAAAAAGGTCCAAAAAAAGTTCATTTATTTTGGAAAAAACATCGAATTTGAAAAAATATCATTAATTTTGAAAATAATTATCGATTTGAAATAGAAAAATAAAACATGGGGGGGGGCATTCCCCATAGCTAAAAATGAAAAAAAAAGAAGTTGGTATACATAAGCACGACCATGGCATAGTGGTCTGTGCTTTTTTTGGACATAGTGGTCTGTGTTGTTGACTCCCCAGCGAGGAGATCGTGGGTTTGAACCGTAAAATAGGCCGGCCCAGAACTGAGGCACGGTGTGTGCCGGCTTGCAGAATGAACCACAACCAGCACCTGAAGCGCCAAATAGGTTCCCGCAATCCTAGCTTAGCATGGCTGAACATACTTTCTTTTGGGTTTCGGGTTTTGTCTAGTTTCTGTAGCGATTCATGTCATTTGAAAAATAATATACATATGTTCAAAAAAAAATCATACCACCAAAAAAATTGTACCATTCAAAAGATATTCCCCATATTTCAAAAATAACCACATGTTTAAGAAATTTCCTTATGTTTTTTAAAAATTGATACCGTCAAAAAGTGTTCCTCACATTTTTTTCATGAATGTAAGTTTTTTGTTCATGCAATATTAAAAATGGATTCATGCAAGTTAAAAAAATGGTACCAACCAAAAACATGCTAATGACATTTTAAAACTATTCACCTATATTAAAAATAGTATGCGTAATATTAAATAATGTTCATTCTACTCAAAAAATAGTTCGTGATATTTAAAATATGACCACACATACGAAAAAATGTTTTTCAAATTTTGAAAATATATTCATGGAATGTATATATTTGTTCACTCAATTTTTTAAAATAGTCGTATCAATTAAAAAAGGTCCATGACACTAAAAATGTTCGCAAATTTAAACAATGTTCATGTCATTTAAAACAAATGTTACCATCATAAAACTTAATTTTTTAAATAAATTCAGAGAAGATGTAACAAAATTCAAACATGTACCTAAACAGTGTTCTACATATACTTCAAATCATTTCAATGCATGTATAAAAATATTTAGCATGAATTAAAAAATATTCAAGATGTATTTGAATAAATGTTGATGTGTATTTAAAAATGTTCATGAAATGAAAATAGTTTTAGGAATTTTTTGAAAATTTTAATAATATATTAAATAAATCCACACAATAAAAATGTACATATTAGGTTTTTAATAAATTTGAACTAAAAATGTAAAATTAATAAGACAGTAAAACTGAAAAGGAAAGGAAAACAAAAGAAACAAGCAAAGAATAGAAAAACCTACTCCCTTTGTCCGGATTTAGTTGACTCTTAAGCAGATGTATCTACAAAGACCCGCTCAGAAAAAATAGAAAAAAAGGAAAAGGAAAAAAGAAAAGGAAAAGAAAAAAACAAGAAAAAAATGAACATAAACTAAGACCGAACAGAGAAACTAGCAGAGAACCGAACAAAAACCTTCCGCAAGGTGGGTTAGTTGGTTCCCCAAATCGGACTAGATGAATAGAAAAGCAAGAAGAGCAACGAAAAAAAGGCTGACCCAGAATGACACGCTTTGCGAAAATGCTTAAGGCAAGGATATGCTCTATCGCTCACTAAAAGGGACATATCAAAAGGTAGTGGTAATCCGTCCATCCATATATACAAGGCCTAATACAATTTTCAAGGTTACCTTTGACCATGTGTTACACTAATAATATATGGCATACATAGTACACAAAGCATATCATCAAATTCTTAAGAAAATGGAGTTTTTAATGATATTACTTTTATATCTTACATCTTATTTATTTTTTACCCATGATCAAATGCATCCTCATATACATACATACATACATACATACATACATACATACATACATACATACATACATATAGGGATGAAATATTCGTCACCTTGGGTGTGGAATAGTTATTCTTCACCCCCCCCCCCCTCTATTTTAATAGCATTGCACTGTAATTTTACGCTTCATAAATTTTTTCTTATTTTATGCATAAAAATAGATCGTAAGAAAATATATAGTCACTGTAAAAAATATTTTATATTACGTAAAATTACAAACGTAAAAACATAGTGTAAAGTATACATAAAATGCATTTTTTTATCTTATGACCTATAATTTTGTTTTCATATGACAATTACGTAGTGAATCAAGATGAATGTAATTATTTTTATTTAAAATGTAATTTATTTATGAAACGATAGTAACTTATCTCGGCTGAAGAATAACTTATTCTGCACCCCGTGTGATAAATAGTAACAATAGGAAAATGGGTTAGTACTCCTAGGAGTACGTACTCTCATGCCATTTGTCACTTCCCTGCATCCCACTTTTAAATTTCTTTTATTAAAAAAATTAACACCGAATATTAGCGTATGCAGAGATCACGGTTGTTCGGATATTTGTTGATCGATCCATATTTATAGGGGTCCAGGCGACTCGGCTTTATCTCACTTCTGACATAAAAATAGAAAAACCTAACAATATATTCCCCTGTTACCTGCAAACGGGTGCGGCGGCGGCGGCCAGGATACCACCTTCGTCTGATTCGGCGGCGGCGGCCGCTGACTCGGCGGCGGATGTGGCTACGCCAACAACAGCAGCATAATTTTCTTTGATCATGGAGCCCAGGTACGTTCTGCTATTCACTTTCATTGAGTTCGGACGTATTTATGCATTATTTGTAATCAAATCTAAACGATTAAGCAATATAACTGCAAGGTTGTAATCAAGAAGGACGACGATCTTATGAAACGCGCGGCCGGAGGCGACCTGATTCATCCATGTTCAACCACGACGAGAGCAGCAGCTGGACGATATATGAGTATGAGATTTGGCTCATAGGCTCATAGCAGATCGCCGGCGTCATGCAACACACGGCCAGCGGTGACAAATGAACAACGCTCTCACACAACATGCGGAAATGTACAAATGACCGACGACGTCCACGGAGTCGTGTTTAGAGTATTCACGATGAATCGATCACAAAATTTGATGCATCAGTAAAGATGTGGACTAGTTAGACCTTAGGATGTCGTGGTTAGACTTTAGAGTATACTAAGTTTTTCAGTGGTCTGGTGTATACATCTGCATGAAAATGTAGAGGCGAAGTGCACATGCGTGCTAATTTAATCTTGTTTTTGGATGGACCCATTTTTGTCAAGATTGGTGTATAGTACTTCTGTAATATAATTATTCAGTATATACACATTTTACCATTCTTGTTCTTAAATTTTCTATTGAGATTTGGCACCATACTTGTACTACAATACTCCCTTCACACCAACTATATAAACTGTTATACATATAATAATTACCTTGAGATACTTCTTTTTAAACGCAACACTACACACTTATCTTAATAAAATCACTGTATATTCTGTTGTTTAGAGAAAGGAAGTATATACCTTTGGACTTCCAAACAATTTTTTTTTGCATGGAACTGCCAAACAGTACACTCTTTTGCGACTAAAAGTACTATTCCTCTTCCCTAGAAGAAAAGCAGTACGCAATATGTACTCTTAAATAAAAACGTGTATAGTATATATGCCCAAACTTGGCCAGCAGTATATACCCGAACAATATATATGCCTTAACTTGACAAGCAGTATATACCCCTTTTATAAAAAAATGTATATACCTCAGTGATTGTAATATTATATACCCCTAACCTGGCAACTAGTATATACACCATAAAATAATATACCACCCCGGTTACACTGAAAAAACCAAGAAAGAATAGCTTACGTTTTGAATGAGTGGCACGGCTGGTTGGAGTAGTTACGAGTAAATAGGAAACTAATTAGTTTTTTTTAAATAGCATGGCTGGTTTGTTTCAACTTGGATGCGTCCCTAGATCTCTCAACTAACCCGATCCAATAAGAATAGGAGTACATACATCCAGGAGTATAAAAGAGGAGCCATATATATATATATATATATATATATATATATATATATATATATATATATATATATATATATATATTCTGATCATGGTATCAGAATATTATTCTGACCACAATCTAAACTTCTTGAGTTACACAACCTGAACTTTTCTTTGTACAAACTCGACCTTCGGGATATCTTCGCAACCGTGTCTCCCCGCGCGAATTTTTCTGGTCAGTTGTGTTCTATGTGATGTAAGTGTAATCTGTAAATGAGTTTTAGCAACTAACTACCCGTTTTAAATAGGAATCTCGCTTATTGGCGGATTTGCTCTCGGGTTGTGATGAAACATGCCTTTATTGGAATTTTACTGCCTGAGTTGTTCGACCTAAACTTCCCTCAGTGCTAGGTTCAACTTCCGCAAACATTTCCCAAATGGGCTTGCGATATACCATTGAAAAGCTATGGGCACGAGTATCATGACTCAAGTTAAAAAATTTTGGCACAATGTAAACGGTTTAAGAGCAGTATTGAAAACCGTTTTTTCTTCATAGAAAAACGTGAATCATATTTTCGATCATATTTCTAAATCGTTTATCGAAATGAGGCAAATAATATGGCGTTGGAAAGCTACTACAAACCGCTCCTTCCACATGTTGTAAGTTTTCTCTAATTCCCTATGGTTAAAGAGTAATTTGGAAGAATCGTTAAATTTTACAAACTGAACATCCGAGTTCGTATTTTCAATGTCACTTCTAAACGGCTAATCCAGTTGAGGCAAATGATATGGCATTGAAAAGCTTATGAAAATGCGCTAATTTTTCATTTTGAAAGTTTTTTCTAATTTTGAATGTTTTAAAAGTAATTTAGAATGGTACAAGTTCCACTGAATTCGTATTTTCGAGCTAGTTTTTTAACCGTATGCCCGAATGCAACAAATGATATTTGATACGTCTCCAATGTATCTATAATTTTTTATTGTTCCATGCTATTATATTACCCGTTTTGGATGTTTATGGGCTTTATTATACACTTTTATATTATTTTTAGGACTAACCTATTAACCGGAGGCCCAACCCAAATTGTTGTTTTCTTGCCTATTTCAGTGTTTCGAAGAAAAGGAATATCAAACGAAGTCCAAATGGAATGAAACCTTCGAGAGAGTTATTTTTGGAACGGAAGCAATCCAGGAGACTTGGAGTAGACGTCGGAGAAGCTTCGAGGAAGCCACGAGGCAGGGAGGCGCGCCCTACCCCCTGGGCGCCCCCATCCTCATGGGCCCCTCGTGGCTCCCCTGACCGACTTCTTTCGCCTATATATGTCCATATACCCTAAAAACATCAAGGAGCGGAATAGACCCGGAGTTCCGCCGCCGCAAGTCTCTGTAGCCACCGAAAACCTATCTAGACCCGTTCCGGCACCCTTCCGGAGGGGGAACCCCTCTTCGATGGCCATCTTCATCATCCCGGTGCTCTCCATGGCGAGGAGGGAGTAGTTCACCCTCGGGGCTGTGGGTATGTACCTGTAGCTATGTGTTTGATCTCTCTCTCTCTCTCTCTCTCTCTCTCTCTCTCTCTCTCTCTCTTGTTCTTGAGGTGGTACGATCTTGATGTATCGCGAGCTTTGCTATTATAGTTGGATCTTATTATGTTTCTCCCCCTCTACTCTCTTGTGATGAATTGAGTTTTCCCTTTGAAGTTATCTTATCGGATTGAGTCTTTAAGGATTTGAGAACACTTGATGTATGTCTTGCATGTGCTTATTTGTGGTGACAATGGGATATCACGTGATCCACTTGATGTATGTTTTCGTGATCAACTTGCGAGTTCCGTGAACTTATACATAGGGGTTGGCACACGTTTTCGTCTTGACTCTCCGGTAGAAACTTTGGGGCACTCTTTGAAGTTCTTTGTGTTGGTTGAATAGATGAATCTAAGATTGTGATGCATATTGTATAATCATACCGACAGATACTTGAGGTGACATTGGAGTATCTAGGTGACATTAGGGTTTTGGTTGATTTGTATCTTAAGGTGTTATTCTAGTACGAACTCTATGGTAGATCGAACGGAAATAATAGCTTCATGTTATTTTACTACGGACTCTTGAATAGATCGATCAGAAAGGATAACTTTGAGGTGGTTCCGTACCCTACCATAATCTCTTCGTTTGTTCTCCGCTATTAGTGACTTTGGAGTGACTCTTTGTTGCATGTTGAGGGATAGTTATATGATCCAATTATGTTATTATTGTTGAGAGAACTTGCACTAGTGAAAGTATGAACCCTAGGCCTTGTTTCCTAGCATTGCAATACCGTTTGCGCTCATTTTTATCATTAGTTACCTTGCTGTTTTTATAATTTCATATTACAAAAACCTTTATCTACCATCCATATTGTACTTGTATCACCATCTCTTCGCCGAACTAGTGCACCTATACAATTTACTATTGTATTGGGTGTGTTGGGGACACAAGAGACTCTTTTTTATTTGGTTGCAGGGTTGTTTGAGAGAGACCATCTTCATCCTACGCCTCCCATGGATTGATAAACCTTAGGTCATCCACTTGAGGGAATTTTGCTACTGTCCTACAAACCTCTGCACTGGGAGGCCCAACAACGTCTACAAGAAGAAGGTTGTGTAGTAGACATCAAGCTCTTTTCTAGCGCCGTTGCCGGGGAGATCTACGCCAAGTCAAGACATATCAAGTACCCATCACAACTCTTACCCTTCGCATTACATTATTTTCCATTTGCCTCTCGTTTTCCTCTCCCCCACTTCACCCTTGCCATTTTATTCTCCCTCTCTTTCCGTTCACTTTTTCTTCGCTTGTTTGCTTTGTGTGTTGGATTGCTTGCTTGTCATGATGGCTCAAGATAATACTAAATTGTGTGACTTTGCCAATACTAACAATAATGATTTTATTAGCACTCCGATTGCTCCTCTTACCGATGCTGAATCTTGTGAAATTAATATTGCTTTGCTGAATCTTGTCATGAAAGATCCGTTTTCTGGCCTTCCTAGTGAAGATGCCGCTACCCATCTAAACAACTTTGTTGATTTGTGTGATATGCAAAAGAAGAAAGATATGGACAATGATATTGTTAAACTTAATCTATTTCTGTTTTCTCTTAGAGATCGTGCTAAAGCTTGGTTTTCGTCTTTGCCTAAAAATAGTATTGATTCATGGAATAAGTGCAAAGATGCTTTTATCTCTAAGTATTTTCCTCCCGCTAAGTTCATCTCTCTTAGAAACGATATTATGAATTTTAAGCAACTTGATCATGAACATGTTGCACAATCTTGGGAGAGGATGAAATTAATGATACGTAATTGCCCTACACATGGTTTGAATTTATGGATGATTATACAAAAAAATTATGCCGGATTGAATTTTCCTTCTAGAAATCTTTTAGATTCGGCCGCGGGAGGCACTTTTATGGAAATCACTTTAGGAGAAGCTACCAAACTTGTCATGGTTTTGTCACGGCAGATGTCCTAGCGTGAGGACTTAGTCGCGAGGCCAACACATCTATGTGGTAGCTTGAGAGGTGTTGAGCGGAATCGAGAGACGCAACACAAGACATGAATTTAGACAGCTTCGGGCCCCGGGAAACATCATCCGGTAACAACCCTACATGTTGTTTGAGGCTAGGTCTTATTATCATCACGAGGGAGTCGCCCCAAACCGGCTCTCCTCTTTGTGTCTAGCCCTAAGATTGTTTCTTCTTGCTTGTCCCTCTTAGGGGAGCCCTGTCCCTCCTTATATATGTTGAAGGGGCGGGTTACATGTAGAGTCCAACTCGGACTTAAGACTTAACTATTATGACTTCTCTTCTTGGGCTTCTTAACATCTTGGGCTTCATAACGTCTCGGGCTTCATAACTCCTGGCAACCTAGTTACCATTGCCTGCCTGGGAGTTAACTGGTGCCGGTTTAAGATGGTCTGCTGGTTTAAGAATGTCTGCTGAGTTATCATCTGACTTAACTCCTGTCTTAACTATCAGCCGGTTTAACAACCAGCCAGTTTACCGTCTGGGTTAAATGCCTGTTTTACCTGTTTGTCTTAACTGTTAGCCTGTTTAACAACCTGCCGGTTTACCATCTAACTTAACACCATCCGGTTTACCACCTACCTTAACACATGCCGGTTTACCACCTACCGTAACACCTGCCGGTTTACTAAGTCCCAACCGGGTTATAACTCCGGCCGGATCATACCGCGGGGTATATCCTCGACATTAGCCCCCAGTTTAATTTGGATTTATCCATGTTAAACTGATCCTGATCATCCTTAAGTCCTTGTCACTTCCTTCTTCTAGAATTTTTGGGTCAATAGGCCAGCTTCACAATCAATTTGCTGACATTGGCTTGTCACGGATAAATATTGTGAAAAACAACTCCTTTGACTCAGCTCCCAATGCTTAACAAAATATTGGTCTTTGAAATACTCATCTGATCTTCAGCCGGTTTAAGAATGTAGAACTTGCCGGTTTAAGAATGTAAAGCTTTACCGGTTTACTATTGCCAAAATTGTCGGTTTAAGAATATTGATGGCACCGGATCAGAACTGTTTATTAACATCAGTTTTGAAAATATACCTCTTATATGCCTATCACTTGTAGCCCCCAAGTCTGAAGAAGGTAGCATAGCAACAACTTAAGACTTGCTTCAATATGAATGTCACGAGCTTGAAGAAATCCTGGTTGTTCATCTGAATCACCAGTCAGAACTGAGTATTCCACATATGTAGCCCCCAAGTGCCGGGTTGTCATGCTTGCAGCAACATGGGACTTGAAATTGCCTTATGCTTATAAAAACTTCAACCAGTGTAGCCCCCAAGGGTCGGGTCATTATGCAATAATGAGCAGGGACTTTATAGATATGATCATGTAGACTTGAACATCAACGTGTAGCCCCCAAGGACCGGCTTAGTAAGATAATATTGAGCTGAGACTTTATATATACTTCATTGAGAATAACATTATATAATGTAACCCCCATCATGGGGCTTGAACCCACATCCACAAAGTTGAGAGCTTTGTGCTTTACCAACTGAGCAGTGGATCCTCCAATAATAGATGAAAATTTGTGTACCTTGATTTGTTGACAGGAGCAATTGGTAGGCCCCAAGTGCCGGCTCATTACGATTTGATGAGTCGGGTCTTCAATAAGTGAGCAAACAATGACTTTGCATTAGTCCCCCAAGTGTCATGGTGCATGCTTGCAGCGACATGAGACTTGTGTATTTTTTGTAATCCCAACTTGAATAATGTAGCCCCCAAGTGCCGGGTCGTAAGCCTGCAGCGACTCGGGACTATTCCTTCCATTGTATAATAAATCATATCCATTTGATAAAATAAGACGAGGATTGCGCTAAAGCGACTTTGAAAACCTCAGTCATAATATTGGTTATTGATAACCATAATAAAAAATCCAGCCGTGTTGGCTATTAAAGATTTGAATAAGTATAACCTGGTTTGGAAACCGATTCCTGCCATATAAGCCGGTATATCCATTCACATATGATACATGCTATGATGATGTAATGATGATGTATGATGTAATGATGTATATGTATGATCAAGAGGGTTTAAGCTATGGTTCGGATACAACCAGAGCCCCCATGTAGTCATAATTATGGCATTGCGCCGATCAAGAGGTGTAGCTATGGTTCGAATACGACCAAGCCCCCAAGTGATTTCCCTGGTTCCCTTATGCTGATCAAGAGGTGTAACTATGGTTTGAACCCATAGCCCCCAAGTGATTTCCCTGGTGGCCTTTTATGCCTATCAAGAGGTGTAGCTATGGTTCGGATACGACCAAGCCCCCAAGTGATTTCCCTGGTGCCCTTATGCTTATCAAGAGGGTATAAGCTATGGTTCGGATACGACCAGAGCCCCCAAGTGATTTCCCTGGTGGCTTTAAGCCTATCAAAAGGTGTGACTATGGTTCGAACATAGCCCCCAAGTGATATTGTGAGCTGTGCTCAAGGAATATCCATGTTTGAGCTGTGCTATGCAGCAGACTTTCTTTGGCCCCTTATGATAATATTGGCTTGATAGCCGGATTACGGAAATAACCAGAGTTGTGCTCTTATGATAACATTGGTCTTGATAGCCGGATCAAGAGGTGTAGCTATGGTTCGAATACGACCAAGCCCCCAAATGATACTGTGAGCTATGCTCAAGGGGTACCTATGTTTGCTGTGCAGCAGACTCTCTTTGGTCCCTTTAATTTTTCCTGAAAACTCGAACTTGCGAGAGATTATTCTTTTTGAACCGGAAATTCTTAAACCGGATACTGAGAGTTTCAAAGCTTTTCAGGAGATAGCTTTCCCTTGAGCCGGATTATAAACCGGAGTCCTTCTTTTTAAGCCGGAAATTTTCTAATAGCCTTTAAATTGGCACCAATATGGCGGTTTAAGGTCCTACATTAAATAACTTTGCAAGACAGAGTAATTGCTCTTTTAAAGAAAGCAATATATAATAAAAATAAACTGGATGGATTTCACCTGATATGTTAGGCCCAAAATTATCCACCGCGGAGTTGATGATCACCTCGGTAAAGGCGGGCGAGTCGGCTATAGGTGCGGACGATGAGTCAGTCGCGTATGTTGATGTAGCGGGGGCGGTGACTTGCTCAGTATCCGTCCAGCAGTACTGCACGGACAAGCACTGGTGTTTGTGAACCACAGATGATATGGACATAGACACCCGTAGATAACCTTTCTGTGCTGTCAGTGAATTCTGTTTATCCTTATGCATGCATCCAAAGGATTTTCAACAACACTTGATCACTTTGACTTTTCGTCCAACCGGCCCTCTTTTTTTTAAGCCCACCGGATCAACTTTTCTCCCAACCGCACCTCACCTTATCCTTTCCTTCTTGCATACAGGGATCCAACGCGACTTGAGAGCAGGGGCGGAGAACAGCGATGACTCAACGGGGGTACTGGCGGTTTTAAGGCCTTGACGGCTCACAGTGAAAGGCGGGCGCGGCGATGCGAAGGCATCCGGCTGACTGAGGCCGCGCCCACGTCCACAGTGACGAAGCTACTGCCCGGCGAAGCTGCAATCATCATAGAATGAGACCCGTGGCAGCTTACAATGAGGTAAGCCGGCCTCGGCGGCTCAGATTGGGGCCACGACGGAGGTAGCCAGAGGTGGATGCCTGCTAAAGTGGCTGGCAGTTTATGGTACATCCACCACGGCGGATCAACAATGGCGGGTCAAAGCCAAGGGGCTCGAGAGTGAAGCGGGATCTGCGGGCGGTTTGTCGGGCGGCTGCGACGCACCGGTGGAGACCGCAGCGGTGACTCGGCCACGGCAGAGACGGAGGTGGCCCAGAGCGGAAACAAGTCGGAGTTGACTTGAGACCGCGGCGGCCACTCGGATTGAGGCCGCGGGCAACTCGAGATGAGTCGAGGCGAGGCCGACTTGGAGTTAGTTCAGTGATGTCTTGGCGGTGGTGCGCTAGCGGCTTGAGGCAAACCGGTGGACACAGCTTGATGCCGGTGTCCATAGGGGCGGCTCGGCCCACAAACAACGGGAGGTCGTGGCCACTCGAAGCTGGTCCGTGGTAGTAACAACTTGAGGCCGGCGTCCGGAGGTGGCAGTTCGGAAGATGCGTCCACGATTCAAGGCGAAGGCGGAGTAAACCGCTGGAGGTGACTCAACAGCAGCCCGGTTGAGAGGCCCTGAGGAAGGAGATCGAGGCGGTAGGTCGGCAATTTATAATGCGGTGGGCTGATTCGGCCGCAATGGTGATTCGGCGAGGCGGACCAGAGTGAGGCGTGGTGACTCGGAGAAGAGTTGACCCGGCGGGGGAGCTTCAGAGGTGGTTCAGGAAAGGGCAGTTCAAGACTGGAACGAGTGCGGCCCATAATAGACTATTGATGCCACGACCACGACGGCACAGGGGTTCAGCGGCTCAAGCAACGATGGTCTGCCGCAGAGTGCTTAGAACAGCAGCAGCTGCAGTGCAGTGGAACAAATAGTCGGCAGCTCGTCGTCAGTAGTTTGGCGATTTAACCCTGACAGGCTCCAAGGCAGGAGATCAACCCGGCAACAGCTCAGCAGGGCCCTTAATCTGGGCGTCTCGGGGGAGTGAGGTGGGGAAGCAGCAATAGGTCGGTTCAACAATGAACCGAGGTGAGGCATTCTGGCGCAGTTATGGCGACGAAGTCAGCGCCGCTTCTGAAGGCGCGACGCGCTGTAGCGGTGGCTCCAGGACTCCAGGAGGCACGGTGCACGACAGCAGTAGCTCCAGGAGACGAGGCGACTCCGCAAAGGTGGCTTGGCGATGGCGGCCTTGTGGCAGGCAAGCCATCGGGCGGTTTGGCCACATAGGAGGCCGAGCCCAGGTGACCACGGGGCGATTCACGGCAACATAGAAAATGGTGCAGTGAACCGGACAGAGGCGGAACACCAACATGGCCTTTCCGTGGCGGAGGTGGAAACCGCGGCAGTGACTCCGATTGAAGAATGGCAACTTCGGCGAGTTATGGACAATCAGCAAAAGCGGTTCAAAGAGACGGTTACAGGTCATGGTGGCGAGGTTGTACTGGTGACCGCGGCGGAACCTGTGGTCGCTTGAACTCCAGTCGGCCTCGGAGTAGTAATGCTGCAGACCAATCACCTTGTGCAGGTCTTGCCTCAGACTCGGAAGTTTGAGACGACGCGATGATGACGCATGGCTGAACCGACGGTGGATTCAAGGCACATCGATGGCCGGTTTAACACGCAATGGCGGATCGACGGCTGTAGTAGAAACGGCCTGACCATGGCTCACGGCACGGCCGGCTCGAAGGTTACAGCAAAAATGTAGATCAAGACTTGGCTCGCCGGCGAAACAATGGCGTTCTGCACTTTAAAAGTGAGCCAACGATGTAGTGTTTTGAGCTTCGGCGACTCAGGGCATGGATGACGAGGTCGCTTGGTCGGGGTGACTCAGCGCGCAGTTCGGACGGCGGGCGCATGTCTTACAGCGGCAGCAGACGGAGGAGCAGCCGAGTCGGCCGAGCCCGTAGCTGACAATAACGGGCGGGTCAATTCGGACCGGGTCACACCACTTGCGCCGGGGCGGTTTAGTACAATCCTAGGCATTGACTTGGAGCGAGGGTGACTGCAGAGTTCGTGTCCTTCTCCAGGTCATGGTTGTAGAGTTGCCAAAACAAGCTGTATTGATTGGGTCTTTAGACAATTGATTTTCTCCATCTACTTCATGCAAGTGTTGAGTACTTTCCTTGCATCAAGCGTCGGTGTTGCATCCTTCGAGTTGTGGCCTGCTTTGGTCAATCCGTGACTTCCTCTGGGTCATGGTGGCCGGCTCAGAGATAGTATCGACTTTGCGGATGCAGGGCAAAGCTGCAGCAACGACTTGGAAACCACTTGGCCATGGCACCAGCGGTGACTTTAAAATGCAGGGGTAGGGCGACTCACGCGAGGGACTGGCAGTGACTCGGAGGCAAATAGTTCGGTGATGTAGGGGTGCCAGGCCACTGAGACCGGTCGGCGGGTTACTCTTCGTAGTTTGTTGTAACACCTAGTTGTTTTTAGGATCGAGCTGGCAGTTTGACTCCGTCTTGGTTTCTAACAGTGCAGCAGAAATTTAATCCGGTTACGACGGATCAACACATTACGGTGGCCGCACCATGCAACCCCGATTTCTCAATCCTCTAACTTGCATATCGGGTTATCCTGCACGCTATCTATGCTGGCATTTTTCATCTGACATATCTGATCTAGTAGTACTCAAGTAGTCATGGCCCTATGGGATTCCCTCAGATAAATAGCAGCAGCGATTTAAATCTCCTCTTCAACGCCGGGTCGTGTCTGGACTTTGAGCGTCTCAGAATTGATTTTGATCTCTGATGATTTTTCCTTCATCCGGATGTTGCAACTGGGTGGTCGACTCATGATTCAAGAACTCTGGTATTTGCATCATGTACTAACCACCATACTCCATCCGAGGCCACGACAGCTCAAACAATACTTTGTCTCGGTCTCGGTAGATCGCCATGATTTTTTCGGCGGCTTGTAAAAAACATAACCCTAAATTTCTTTCATCACAAATCTCGTACATCGCTTCGGGTGCCTTCTATGGAGACGATATAGATCCTTCCAAACCGGTTCCTCTTTGTTCAACAAATCGCAAGCTTCTTGATCCTTGAAGAGCTCCCTCCAAGAACTCAACACCACCGTGCGCGGGCCCCACGGTGGGCGCCAATTGTCGTGGTTTTGTCACGGCAGATGTCCTAGCGTGAGGACTTAGTCGCGAGGCCAACGCATCTATGTGGTAGCTTGAGAGGGGTTGAGCGGAATTGAGAGACGCAACACAAGACAGGGATTTAGAAAGCTTCAGGCCCCGGGAAACATCATTCGGTAACAACCCTACATGCTGTTTGAGGCTAGGTCTTATTATCATCACGAGGGAGTCGCCCCAAACCATCTCTCCTCTTTGTGTCTAGCGCTAAGATTGTTTCTTCTTGCTTGTCCCTCTTAAGGGATCCCTGCCCCTCCTTATATATGTTGAAGGGGCGGGTTACATGTAGAGTCCAACTCGGACTTAAGACTTAACTATTATGACTTCTCTTCTTGGGCTTCTTAACATCTTGGGCTTCATAACGTCTCGGGCTTCATAACTCCTGGCAACCTAGTTACCACTGCCTGCCTGGGAGTTAACTGGTGCCGGTTTAAGATGGTCTGCTGGTTTAAGAATGTCTGCTGAGTTATCATCTGACTTAACTCCTGTCTTAACTATCAGCCGGTTTAACAACCAGCCAGTTTACCGTCTGGGTTAACTGCCTGTTTTACCTGTCTATCTTAACTGTTAGCCAGTTTAACAACCTGCCGATTTACCGTCTGACTTAACACCATCCGGTTTACCACCTACCTTAACACATGCCGGTTTACCACCTGCCGTAACACCTGCCGGTTTACTAACTCCCAACCGGGTTATAACTCCGGCCGGATCATATTGCGGGGTATATCCCCGACAAAACTCCTAGATAATATTATGGTTAATTATTCTCAATGGCACACTGAAAGGTCTACTAGTAAAAAGGTGCATGCAATTGAAGAGATTAATGTTTTGAGTGGAAAGATGGATGAACTTATGAAATTGTTTGCTAATAAGAGTGTTTCTTCTGATCCTAATGATATGCATTTGTCTACTCTAATTGAGAATAATAATGAATCTATGGATGTGAATTTTGTTGGTAGGAACAATTTTCGTAATAACGCGTATAGAGGTAATTTTAATCCTAGGCCGTTTCCTAGTAATTCCTCTAATAAGTATGGTAATTACTACAACAATCCTTATGGAAATTATAATAAGATGCCCTCTGATTTTGAATCCAGTAGTAAAGAATTTATTAGTTCACAAAAGAGTTTCAATGCTTTGATTGAAGAAAAATTGCTTAAGATTGATGAGTTAGCTAGGAACATGGATATAATTTCTCTTGATGTTGATTCTTTAAAACTTATATCTATTCCACCTAAGCATGATATCAATGAGTCTCTCAAAGCCATGAGAATTTCTATTGATGACTGCAAAGAAAGAACCGCTAGGATGCGTGCTAAGAAAGATTGCTTTGTGAAGGCGTGTTCTTCTAGTTTTCATGATAATAAGGATGAAGATCTAAAAGTGATTGATGTGTCCCCTATTAAATCCTTGTTTTGCAATATGAATCTTGATAATGATGGGACTGGAGATGAGTCAACTTTAGTTAGAAGGCGCCCCAAAAATTTGGATTTTTTAGATCTTGATGCTAAAATTGTTAAAAGTGGGATTGAAGAGGTTAAAACTTTAGATAGCAACGAACCCACTATCTTGGATTCCAAGGAATTTAATTATGATAATTTCTCTTTGATAGATTGTATTTCCTTGTTGCAATCCGTGCTAAATTCTCCTCATGCTTATAGTCAAAATAAAGCTTTTACTAAACATATCGTTGATGCTTTGATGCAATCTTATGAAGAAAAACTTGAGTTGGAAGTTTCTATCCCTAGAAAACTTTATGATGAGTGGTAACCTACTATTAAAATAAAAATTAAAGATCATGAATACTATGTGTGATTTGGGTGCTAGTGTTTCCACGATCCCAAAAACTTTGTGTGATTTGCTAGGTTTTCGTGAATTTGATGATTTCTCTTTAAACTTGCACCTTGCGGATTCCACTATTAAAAAACCTATGGGAAGAATTAATTATGTTCTTATTGTTGCAAATAGGAATTATGTGCCCGTATATTTCATTGTTCTTGATATAGATTGCAATCCTTCATGTCCTATTATTCTTGGTAGACCTTTCCTTGGAATGATTGGTGCAATTATTGACATGGAGGAAGGGAATATTAGATTCCAATTTCCTTTAAGGAAAGGCATGGAACACTTACCTAGAAATAAAATTAAATTACCATATGAATCTATTATGAGAGCCACTTATGGATTGCCTACCAAAGATGGCAATACCTAGATCTATCTTCGCTTTTATGCCTAGCTAGGGGCGTTAAATGATAGCGCTTGTTGGGAGGCAACCCAATTTTATTTTTATTCCTTGCCTTTTGTTCCTGTTTAGTAATAAGTAATTTATCTAGCCTCTATTTTGGTTGTGTTTTTTGTGTTTAATTAGTTTTTGTGCCAAGTAGAACTGTTGGGAAGACTTGGGGAAAGTCTTTTTGATCTTGCTGTAAAAAACAAAAACTTTAGCGCTCGCGAGAATTGCTGCCATTTTTTATTGGAGAGTGCTATTTAGTTAATTTTTTGCAGATGATTAATAGATAAATTCCTCACGTCCACCAATTAATTTAGAATTTTTGGGGTTCCATAAGTATGCGTTTGATACAGATTACTACAGACTATTTTGTTTTAGACAGATTCTGTTTTTCGTGTGTTGTTTGCTTATTTTGATGAATCTATGGCTAGTAATGGAGTTTATAAACCATAGAGAAGTTGGAATACAGTAGGTTTAACACCAATATAAATAAAGAATGAGTTCATTACAGTACCTTGAAGTGGTGTTTTGTTTTCTTTCGCTAACGGAGCTCACGAGATTTTCTGTTAAGTTTTGTGTTGTGAAGTTTTCAAGTTTTGGGTAAAGATTTGATGGATTATGGAACAAGGAGTGGAAAGAGCCTAATCTTGGGGATTCCCAAGGCACCCCAAGGTAAAATCCAAGGACACCAAAAAGCCTAAGCTTGGGGATGCCCCGGAAGGCATCCCCTCTTTTGTCTTCGTTCATCGGTAACTTTACTTGGAGCTATATTTTTAGTCACCACATGATATGTGTTTCGCTTGGAGCGTATTGTATGATTTGAGTATTTGATTTTTAGTTTACCACAATCATCCTTGCTATACACACCTTTTGAGAGAGACACACATGAATCGGAATTTATTAGAATACTCTCTGTGCTTCACTTATATCTTTTGAGCTATATAGTTTTTTCTCTAGTGCTTCACTTATATCTTTTAGAGCATGGTGGTGGTTTTATTTTATAGAAATAATTGATCTCTCATGCTTCACTTATATTATTTTTAAAGTCCTTTAGAACAGCATGGTAATTTGCTTTTAGGCATAATAAAAACTTTCATATAAGTGCATTGAATGCTATGAGAAGTTTGATACTTGATAATTGTTTTGAGATATGGAGATGGTGATATTAGAGTCATGCTAGATGAGTAGTTGTGAATTTGAGAAATACTTGTGTTGAAGTTTGTGATTCCCGTAGCATGCACATATGGTGAACCGTTATGTGATGAATTTGGAGCATGATTTATTTATTGATTGTCTTCCTTATGAGTGGCGGTCGGGGACAAGCGATGGTCTTTTCCTACCAATCTATCCCCCTAGGAGCATGCACATAGTACTTTGTTTCGATAACTAATAGACTTTTGCAATAAGTATGTGAGTTCTTTATGACTAATGTTGAGTCCATGGATTATACGCACCGTCACCCTTCCACATTTGCTAGCCTCTCTATTACCGCACACTTTTCGCCGGTATCATACACCCACCATATACTTTCCTCAAAATAGCCACCATACCTACCTATTATGGAATTTCCATAGCCATTCCGAGATATATTGCCATGCAACTTTCTACCGTTCCGTTTGTTATGACACGCTTCATCATTATCATATTGCCATGCATGATCATGTAGTTGACATCGTATTTGTGGCAAAGCCACCTTTCATAATGTTTTCATACATGTCACTCTTGACTCATTGCATATCCTGGTACACCGCCAGAGGCATTCACATAGAGTCATATTTTGTTCTCAGTATTAAGTTGTAATTCTTGAGTTGTAAGTAAAAAGAAGTGTGATGATCATCATTATTAGAGCATTGTCCCAGTGAGGAAAGGATGATGGAGACTATGATTCCCCCACAAGTCGGGATGAGACTCCGGACGAAAAATAAAATAAAATAAAATAAAAAGATGCCAAAAGAAAAAAAGAAAGAAGGCCTAAAAAATGAGAGAAAAAGAGAGAAGGGACAATGTTACTATCCTTTTTCCACACTTGTGCTTCAAAGTAGCACCATGATCTTCATGATAGAGAGTCTCCTATGTTGTCACTTTCATAAACTAGTGGGAATTTTACATTATAGAACTTGGCTTGTATATTCCAATGATGGCCTTCCTCAAATTGCCCTAGGTCTTCGTGAGAAAGCAAGTTGGATGCACACCCACTTAGTTTCTTTTGTTGAGCTTTCATGCACTTATAGCTCTAGCGCATCCGTTGCATGGCAATCCCTACTCACTCACATTGATATCTATTGATGGACATCTCCATAGCCCATTGATATGCCTAGTTAATGTGAGCCTATCTTCTCCTTTTTTTCTTCTCCACAACCACCATTCTATTCCACCTATAGTGCTATGTCCATGGCTCACGCTCATGTATTGCGCGAAAGTTGAAAAAGTTTGAGAACATCAAAAGTATGGAAAAATTGTTTGTCTTGTCATCGGGGTTGTGCATGATTTAATATTTTGTGTGATGAAGATAGAGCATAGCCATACTATATGATTTCGTAGGGATAACTTTCTTTGGCCATGTTATTTTGAGAAGACATGATTGCTTAGTTAGTATGCTTGAAGTATTATTATTGTTATGTCAATATTAAAATTTTATCTTGAATCTTTCGGATCTGAACATTCATGCCACAATAAAGAAAAATTACATTGATAAATATGTTAGGAAGCATTCCACATCAAACATTCTGTTTTTATCATTTACCTACTCGAGGACGAGCAGGAATTAAGCTTGGAGATGCTTGATACGTCTCCAACGTATCTATATTCTTTGATTGTTCCATGCTATCATATTACCCGTTTTGGATGTTTATGGGCTTTATTATACACTTTTATATTATTTTTGGGACTAACCTATTAACCGGAGGCCCAACCCAAATTGATGTTTTCTTGCCTATTTCAGTGTTTCGAAAAAAAGGAATATCAAACGGAGTCCAAACGGAATGAAACCTTTGGGAGAGTTATTTTTGGAACGGAAGCAATCCAGGAGACTTGGAGTAGACGTCAGGGAAGCTTCAAGGAAGCCACGAGGCAGGAAGGTGCACCCTACCCCCTTGGGCGCGCCCCCATCCTCGTGGGCCCCTCGTGGCTCCCCTGACCGACTTCTTTCGCCTATATATGTCCATATACCAAAAAAACATCGAGGAGCAGAATAGATCGGGAGTTCCGCCGCCGCAAGCCTCTGTAGCCACAAAACACCAATCTAGACCCATTCCAGCACCATGCCGGAGGGGGAATCCCTCTCCGGTGGCCATCTTCATCATCCCGGCACTCTCCATGGCGAGGAGGGAGTAGTTCACCCTCTGGGCGGAGGGTATGTACCAGTAGCTATGTGTTTGATCTCTCTCTCTCTCTCTCTCTCTCTCTCTCTCGTGTTCTTGAGGTGGTACGATCTTGATGTATCGTGAGCTTTGCTATTATAGTTGGATCTTATGATGTTTCTCCCCCTATACTCTTTTGTGATGAATTGAGTTTTCCCTTTGAAGTTATCTTATCGGACTGAGTCTTTAAGGATTTGAGAACACTTGATGTATGTCTTGCATGTGCTTATCTGTGGTGACAATGGGATATCACGTGATCCACTTGATGTATGTTTTGGTGATCAACTTGCGAGTTCCGTGAACTTACGCATAGAGGTTGGCACACATTTTCGTCTTGACTCTCTGGTAGAAACTTTGGGGCACTCTTTGAAGTTCTTTGTGTTGGTTGAATAGATGAATATGAGATTGTGTGATGCATATCGTATAATCATACCCACGGATACTTGAGGTGACATTGGAGTATCTAGGTGACATTAGGGTTTTGGTTGATTTGTATCTTAAGGTGTTATTCTAGTACAAACTCTATGATAGATCGAACAGAAAGAATAGCTTCATGTTATTTTACTACGGACTCTTGAATAGATCAATCAGAAAGGATAACTTTGAGGTGGTTTCGTACCCTACCATAATCTCCTCATTTGTTCTCCGCTATTAGTGACTTTGGAGTGACTCTTTGTTGCATGTTGAGGGATAGTTATATGATCCAATTATGTTATTATTGTTGAGAGAACTTGCACTAGTGAAAGTATGAACCCTAGGCCTTGTTTCCTAGCATTGCAATACCGTTTACGCTCACTTTTATCATTAGTTACCTTGCTTTTTTATATTTTCAGATTACAAAAACCTTTATCTACCATCCATATTTCACTTGTATCACCATCTCTTCGCCGAACTAGTGCACCTATACAATTTACCATTGTATTGGGTGTGTTGGGGACACAAGAGACTCTTTGTTATTTGGTTGCAGGGTTGTTTAAGAGAGACCATCTTCATCCTACGCCTCCCACAGATTGATAAACCTTAGGTCATCCACTTGAGGGAAGTTTGCTACTGTCCTACAAACCTCTGCACTTGGAGGCCCAACAACGTCTACAAGAAGAAGGTTGTGTAGTAGACATCAAGCTCTTTTCTAGGGGAGATCTACGCCAAGTCAAGACATACCAAGTACCCATCACAACTCTTACCCTTCGCATTACATTATTTGCCATTTGCCTCTCGTTTTCCTCTCCCCCACTTCACCCTTGCTATTTTATTCGCCCTCTCTTTCTGTTCGCTTTTTCTTCGCTTGTTTGCTTGTGTGTTGGATTGCTTGCTTGTCATGATGGCTCAAGATAATACTAAATTGTGTGACTTTGCCAATACCAACAATAATGATTTTATTAGCACTCCGATTTCTCCTCTTACCGATGCTGAATCTTGTGAAATTAATACTGCTTTACTGAATCTTGTCATGAAAGATCCGTTTTCTGGCCTTCCTAGTGAAGATGCCGCTACCCATCTAAACAACTTTGTTGATTTGTGTGATATGCAAAAGAAGAAAGATGTGGACAATGCTATTGTTAAACTTAAGCTATTTCCATTTTCGCTTAGAGATCGTGCTAAAGCTTGGTTTTCGTCTTTGCCTAAAAATAGTATTGATTCATGGAATAAGTGCAAAGATGCTTTTATCTCTAAGTATTTTCCTCCCTCTAAGTTCATCTCTCTTAGAAATGATATTATGAATTTTAAGCAACTTGATCATGAACATGTTGCACAATCTTGGGAGAGGATGAAATTAATGATACGTAATTGCCCTACACATGGTTTGAATTTATGGATGATTATACAATTTTTTTTATGCCGGATTGAATTTTGCTTCTAGAAATCTTTTAGATTCGGCCGCGGGAGGCACTTTTATGGAAATCACTTTATGAAAAGCTACCAAACTCCTAGATAATATTATGGTTAATTATTCTCAATGGCACACTGAAAGATCTACTAGTAAAAAGGTGCATGCAATTGAAGAGATTAATGTTTTGAGTGGAAAGATGGATGAACTTACGAAATTGTTTGCTAATAAGAGTGTTTCTTCCGATCCTAATGATATGCCTTTGTGTACTCTGATTGAGAATAATAATGAATATATGGATGTGAATTTTGTTGGTAGGAACAATTTTGGTAATAACGTGTATAGAGGTAATTTTAATCCTAGGTCGTTTCCTAGTAATTCCTCTAATAACTATGGTAATTCCTACAACAATCCTTATGGAAATTATAATAAGATGCCCTCTGATTTTGAATCTAGTATTACAGAATTTATTAGTTCGCGAAAGAGTTTCAATGCTTTGATTGAAGAAAAATTGCTAAAGATTGATGAGTTGGCTAGGAACGTGGATAGAATTTCTTTTGATGTTGATTCTTCAAAACTTAGATCTATTCCAGCTAAGCATGGTATCAATGAGTCTCTCAAATCCATGAGAATTTCCATTCATGACTGCAAAGAAAGAACCGCTAGGATGCGTGCTAAGAAAGATTGCTTTGTGAAGGCGTGATCTTCTAGTTTTCATGATAATAAGGATGAAGATCTAAAAGTGATTGATGTGTCCCCTATTAAATCCTTGTTTTGCAATATGAATCTTGATAATGATGGGACTGGAGATGAGTCAACTTTAGTTAGAAGGCGCCCCAAAAATTTGGAGTTTTTAGATCTTGATGCTAAAATTGCTAAAAGTGGGATTGAAGAGGTTAAAACTTTAGATAGCAACGAACCCACTATCTTGGATTTCAAGGAATTTAATTATGATAATTGCTCTTTGATAGATTGTATTTCCTTGTTGCAATCCGTGCTAAATTATCCTAATGCTTACAGTCAAAATAAAGCTTTTACTAAACATATCGTTGATGCTTTGATGCAATCTTATGAAGAAAAACTTGAGTTGGAAGTTTCTATCCCTAGAAAACTTTATGATGACTAGGAACCTACTATTAAAATAAAAGGGAATATTAGATTCCAATTTCCTTTAAGGAAAGGCATGGAACACTTCCCTAGAAAGAAAATTAAATTACCATATGAATCTATTATGAGAGCCACTTATGGATTGGCTATCAAAGATGGAAATACCTAGATCTATCTTTGGTTTTATGCCTAGCTAGGGGCGTTAAATGATAGCGCTTGTTGGGAGGCAACCCAATTTTATTTTTATTCCTCGCCTTTAGTTCTTGTTTAGTAATAAATAATTTATCTAGCCTCTGTTTTGGTTGTGTTTTTTGTGTTTAATTAGTGTTCACAATAAATTTTTTAACTTTCTCCGACCAAGGACTTGAACTTATAACAACAACAAAAATGGACCTTGCCTTTTAATTCATTTTTCTCATATTAAACACCCACCATGTAGTACATGAACTTTTTCCATTTTTATAATTTGAATCTTTTATTTTCTTTTTGAAATCAAATTTCTCCCAAATAGCCACTGAACTTCTTTGTGGATTGGGAGAATTATTTTAAAACACAAAACACTACAAGAAATACGTCAACTTATGACCACCACTATTGGTCACTGAATGGTCATAGTTTTCCTTTTGTGACCTTTTTGTGACCAAAAACAGATGGTCAAAAGCTGGCCATCGTAAACTAAAATTAACAACCTTTCTTCTGGATAGTCGTAGACGTTTATGACCAAAAAAGGTCGTAAATTTAACGACCAATTATTTTAGTCACTAGCAATCTGCCCACACCACGTTAGATCCACCATGGCAAGCTGACATGGCAGAATTACAACCAAATGAAAAGGTCGTAAAATAGAATCAACCCGGTCCATTTCGGCCATCTACATGGGCCAAGCCCAATAATTCAGTCCATTTAATTTTCTCTCTCTTTGTTTTGCTCATCTGCATGGGCCTGGACCAATAATTTGGCCTTTTATTTTCTGGGAATGGATCCTTTTTCTGATGATTTTTAAAGTCCATTATTGTTTTGGGCCACAGCCTTTTTAGTCTAGTTCTAATTTGGGCCTTGGCCTTTTTATTTTCTTGGATGCAACCTTTTACCAACTCTTTTTACAGTCAACTCTTTTTTTAGGCCCAAGCCTTTTTAGTCAAATTCTTGTTTGAGACTCAGCCTTTTTGCAGTCGAACTCAATTTAGAGCCCAATTAATACAAATAATATTCTGTGATCCAAACAAAACTCAAATAATTCATAAAATGCATAACTACACGGCTTCAAAACTTCACATAGCCTCCAAAATGAGCCATCACAAGTTCATTGGTTCCAAAATGAGCCATTCAAAAAGCCACGGGCCTAACTGCACGCTCCTGTTGGTCGAGCTGCACTCGCCCATTGGCAAAACTGCATGCCCATATGCAGAGTTGCAGTCGCCGGAAGCCGAAAGCCGTCGACCTCATGGGCTGAACTGCATTGGGGTGAGGTGTAGAGCAGCAGTAGTAACTATGGTGCATCGCAGACGCAACGATGTGGAGCTGCAGTACAACGTGATGACACACTACGTCACTGGGGGGACTGAACTGCACGCGGACATGGGGACGCCCCTGGTATCAATGGATCCAGGGTTTAGCTCCTTCCTGGCGGCCTCAGCCTATGTTAGAGAGGAGGAAAGGGATCCGGTAGTGAGGAGGCTCGGATCCGATGGGGGGGGTGTGGATGGATCCAGTCGACACCGAGGGAAGGAGGTGCTCGACACCGAGGATAGGAGCATGGACGGCCGCCACGCCCCTAGAGATCCACAACCTAGGAAAGCCGTTGTGGACCAGTTGTCATCGCCGGATCTCATGGTTGGGGCTGGGTGGCGATCTGATATTATAGTCCCAGTGTAGATAGAAATTCCCTTATGATCTAATTCCGAGCGGTAGTAAATACCAGGACTTAGCAATATTTGATTGATCACAATTTGGTATATTCCATTTATAATAAAGATTCCTAAGGAATTCATTATAGGAATGTTTCTGATAGAAATGGTTTGCTTTTGCACATCGAAACCAAAAATTAATCTCGCAGTACATATAATTCAGAAGAATAGGTGAGTGATTCATACACATCATCTCTTTCTTTTATCAAGGGTTCTAGCAATTGATATCCTTTCGCAAATAATTGAAATGCAATTTCGTGATCTGGATCTTTAATTGTTGGAAACTTGTCAAGTTCTTCTGCCAAGGCTTGATTAATGAACCTGTAAGATCCCTCGAATTGGATCTAGTTGATAATCCCCAAGTGCAAGGAATCATCGTAGCAATTTCCAAAGGTGGAAGTGATAAGTATGGAGTGTCGAACCCACAAGGAGCTAAAGGTAAGATCAATATTCTCTCAAGCCCTATCTGCCACTGATACAACTCTACATACACCGAACGTTTGCTTCCAACTAGCAACAGAAATAAAACTATGTTGTGGGTATGAAGAGGATAACTTTGTATGATATCGGAGAGCTAAAATATAAAAGTAGGTGCTGCTATCATGAAGTTAGAATATATTACTAAATATTATAAATAGTGAGTGTGGAATAATGGTGGATCTGTGTGCGAAATTGTCCTGGGCAATCGTTAACAAGACTGGTAATCACTATTGCAGTTTCATATGAGGGAGAGGCATAAGCTAACATACTTTCTCTACTTGGATCATATGCACTTATGATTGGAACTCTAGCAAGCATCCACAACTACTAAAGATCATTAAGGTAAAACCCAACCATAGCATTAAAGCATCAAGTCCTCTTTATCCCATACGCAACAACCCCCTTACTCGGGTTTGTGTTTCAGTCACTCACGCAACCCACTATAAGCGAATCATAAACGTATTGCAACACCCTACAGCGGGAATCCCTCATGCTTGCGCAACATGGAGGGCACCATAGGACAACACCAAAGTAAAACATATAACTCATACCAATCTAGATCATCAATCAACCCAAAGACAAAGGATATCTACTCAAAACATCATAGGATGGCAACACATCATTGGATCATAATATGTGGCATAAAGCACCATGTTCAAGTAGGGATTACAACGGGGTGCGGGAGAGTGGACCGCATAAAAGAGATGAGGATGATGATGATGATGATGATGTTGATGAAGACGATCACCGCGGCGATGATTCCCCTCCCGATGGCACTCCGGTGCCACCGAGAGAGAGGAGGAGAGGTTCTCCCCCTTGTGCTTACTCCTCCATGGCCTCCCCCTAGATGGGGATAGGTTCTCCCTCTGGTCCTTGGCCTTCATGGTGATGATGGCCCCTCCGGGATCCTCCTCCATGCCCTCTGGTGATGATGGCCCCCTCCGGCAGGGTGCCGGAGAGGGCCTAGATTGGTTTTCGGTGGCTACAGAGGCTTCTGGCGGCGAAACTCCCGATCTAAGTTAATTTTTTGAGGTTTCTATATTTATAGGAATTTTTAGCGTCGGTCTCACGTCAAGGAGGTGCCCGAGGCGTCCACGAGGCACGCCCACGCGCCTGGGGGGCGCCCCACCCTCGTGGACGCCCCGGGACTCTCCTGGCCCAACTCTTTTACTCCGGGGTCTTCTTTTGGTCCAACAAAAATCATCAAAAATTGGCACATCAATTGGACTCCGTTTGATATTCCTTTTCTGTAAAACTCAAAAACAAGGAAAAAACAGAAACTGGCACTGGGCTCTAGGTTAATAGGTTAGTCCCAAAAACCATATAAAATAGCATATAAATGCATATAAAACATCCAAGATTGATAATATAATAGCATGAATACTTCATAAATTATAGATATGTTGGAGACGTATCAGCATCCCCAAGCTTAATTCCTGCTCGTCCTCGAGTAGGTAAATGATAAAAGAAATAATTTATGAAGCGTGAATGCTAGCAAGTGCATAAGTTTCAACAATGATAGTTCCAATCACTTTTTCTAGCATCATTATATCATAACAGTAGCTCATTTTCATAAACTTTTCATGATAAAGTAACAAGCTATTCACATTGTAAGTGCATCTAGTGCCACCCCTAGTTGGTTTTGGAGTATTGACGACAAACCTAGTTGAGGGACTAATGTGTTTGTGAGAATTGCAGGATAACACAGGTAGTAGTCCCTCATTGATTCGGTTTATCTACCGAAGATGACCCCTAAAAATGTATGAAGACATTGAAGACAATGGTGGTATGTGAAGATATTCACATTGAAGACTATGACAAGAGAAGACATTGCGTGAAGACTATGGGGCGCGAAGACTTAGTTGTTTCGTTGTCTCCTTTTCTTCTTTGTTGAGTCATAGGAACCACCGTACTGTTAAGTGGGGTCCAAGTGAACAAAGTCAGAGTGACTGAAGTGATGCTCAACCAAAATCCTATGTCTTCGAGCGAAGACAATGAGAGCAAACCTTATCCAGAGCTGGATGAGTCAGCTTTGCTTGTAGCCCAAGTAAAGTTGCCGCGTGTGTTTGAAATCTGACCGTTGGAACACGTGTCAGTTCCTTAGTGACCCAGGGCCATTTTGGACAAATCAGGTCGGGTTGCCTAGTGGCTATAAATAGCCCACCCCCTACAATCATAAACGGTTGGCTGCTCAGAGTTAGTGTACGCTTTTGTCGTTTGAGAGCAACCCACCTCGAAGCCTTTGAGAGAGAATTCCTTGCGAGGATAAAGCCCTAACCACCCAGAGCCAAAGAGTGTTAGGCATCACTGAAGTCTTCCTATCTGTGTGATCTGAAGACTTATTACACTTGAGGTCTGTGAATCCTCCAGCCGGTTAGGCATCATGTTCTGAGCATCCAAGAGTCATTGTGGATCACCGGTGAACGAAGTCTGTAAAGGTTTGGGAGTCTACCTTGAAGACTTACCAGAGTGATTGGGCGAGGACTGGGTGTCCTTAGCTCAAGGGGAATAAGGTGAAGATGCGGTCTTCTGAGTTGAATCTCAGCCTCCCTAACCAGACATACAGTTGTCACAAGAATTGGAACTCGTCCAACAAATCATTGTCTTCAAGGAGTCACTGGTTTCATCCTTCCCATTCCTTTACTTACTGTTGGCCCTGGTGAAGTCATTGTATGATTGCATTATCTTTTTTCTTCACTGAGTAACTGATTGTTCTGATTGGCTTCGCACTATCTTCCTACCTGATCTATACTACCTACCTGTTATTAGTCATTGTGCTTTCACTTCATTGAATACTTGACTATGGCTTGCTTAGTGTAGTCTACCTTCCGCTGCATGGTAATAGGTTTATTTCTATCGTTTGTCTTCTGAACTTCCATGTTTTGAAGACTTTCATAAAAATCGCCTATTCACCCCCCCCTCTAGTCGATCACTAGCACTTTCACACATGTTAAAGTATAGATCATAAAGCCTCTTCAAACTAACAAACTATATTCTCAGTCATCAAACAATTGTAGTTCATCTTATTTTCAGGAAGGGTCTATGTCAGAGCTTTGATTTAGCAGACTCCACATACTCAACTATCATTTAGTCTTTCACAATTGCTAACACGCACGTGATATTTATGGGTTCAAAGTTTTAATCGGACATAGAGAAATATAGGGGCTTATAGATTCGTCTCCCAACTTTTACCTCAAGGGTAATGTTAACAATAATAGTTCATGATAACTTACATCCAATTGGATATATATATCAGGATCTTTCCAACACAATGTGCTTGCCAAAGGATAAAATGTAAAAAGGAAAGGTGAAGATCACCATGACTCTTGCATAAGGGTAGAAGATAAAAGTAAAAGATAGGCCCTTTGCAGAGGGAAGCAGAGGTTGTCATGCGCTTTTATGGTTGGATGCACAAAATCTTAATGCAAAAGAATGTCACTTTATATTGCCACTTGTGATATGGACCTTTATTATGCAGTCCGTCGCTTTTATTTCTTCCACATCACAAGATCGTGTAAAGCTTATTTTCTCCACATTAATAGATCATACATATTTAGAGGGCAATTTTTATTGCATGCACCGACGACAACTTACTTGAAGGATCTTAATCAATCCATAGGTAAGTATGGTGGACTCTCATGGCAAAACTGGTTTAAGGAATGTTCGGAAGCAAAAGTAGTATCTCTACTTGGTGCAAAGAATTTGGCTAGCATGAGGGGGAAAAGCAAGCTCAACATGTTGGATGATCCAAGACAATATATTTATTTCGGATATAAGAAAAGATAACAGATTACGTTGTCTTCCTTGTCCGACATCAACCTTTTAGCATGTCATATTTTAATGAGTGCTCACAATTACAAAAGATGTCCAAGATAGTATATTTATATGTGAAATCTCTCTTCCTTCAATATTCTTTCATGAATTGTTCAAGTGACCAATTCTACATTTGCTAACTTTCAATAAGTTTACTACCTATACTTATTCTATGTGAAGTCATTACTCCCCATGGTATAATCATATTAAACATATATAAATTCAGATTTATGATATTCAATTATTCAACCATTTACTCATAGGATATACGTGAAGCACGTGAGTAAATGACAAACTACTCCAAAAGATAATAGTGAAGGACACTGAGTATTCAAATAATTAACTAGCCATGGGAGGATTCTTTTTCATTTAATAATTCAAATGCAATGATTTTATTCAAACAACAAGTAAAAATTGAAAATACGCTCCATGCAAAACACATATCATGTTACGAATAAAAATATAGCTCCGAGTAAGGTATACCGATAGTTTTGAAGACGAAAGAGGGGATGCCTTCCGAGGCATCCCCAAGCTTAGGCACTTGAGTCTTCCTTCAATATTACCTTGGGGTGCCCGAGGCACCCCCAAGCTTAGGGTCTTTCCACTCCTTATTCTCCTCATATCGATATCTCACCCAAAGCTTGAAAACTTCAATCACACAAAACTTAACGGAACTTTGTGAGATAGGTTAGTATGATAAAGAGTAAACCATTCACTTTGGTACTGTCAAAGACAAGGTTCATAATTGTTCTCACACACTGCCTACTGTACCATATCATTTCTACAATTTATATTGAGAAATATAAGTCATAGAAACTAGAAAACAAGCAAACTATGCAATGAAAACAGAATCTGTCAGAAACAGAACAGTCTGTAATGATCTGAACACTAACCATACTTCTGCTACTCAAAAAATTATGAAATAAATTGGTGGACGTGAGGAATTTGTCTATTAATCTTCTGCAAAAAGAATCAACCTAATCGCACTCTCCAATAAAAATGGCAGCAAATCTCGTGAGCGCAAAGTTTCTGTTTTTTTACAGCAAGATCACATTAACTTTCACCCAAGTCTTCCCAAAGGTCTTACTTGGCACTTTATTGAAAAAAAAGCTATAATACATGATTAATACAGTATCTTAATCATTAGAACACACAAAATCATTAAGGGTAAATATTGGGTTGTCTCCCAACAAGCGCTTTTCTTTAATGCCTTTTAGCTGGGCATGATGATTTCAATGATGCTCATGTAAAAGATAAGAATTGAAACATAAAAAGAGCATCATGAAGAATATGACTAGCAAATTTAAACCTAACCCACTTCCTATGCCTAGGGATTTTGTGAGTACACAACTTATGGGAACAAGAATCAACTAGCATAGGAAGGAAAAACAAGGATAACTTCAAAACTTTAAGCACATAGAGAGGAAACTTGATATTATTGCAACTCCTACAGGCATATATTCCTCCCTCATAATAATTTTCAGTTGCATCATGAATGAATTCAACAACATAACCATCACATAAAGCATTTTTTTCATGATCTACATGCATAGAAATTTTTCTACTCTCCACATAAGCAAAATTCTTCTCATTCAGAATAGCGGGATCACTAGTTCCTAGAGTTGACACTCTTCCAAACCCGCTTTAGATGATAGTATTATTCATACTCCAAAATATATAAGTGAAGTTCATGGAGCATTCTACAATTAATATAAACTAACCAATGTCCAAGCTCAAAATGTATAAGTGAAGCACACGAAGTATTCTATAAAACCATACTCAAAAGATTTAAGTGAAGCACAAAGAGCAATTCTATAATATCATACTTAAAAGATATAAGTGAAGCACATGAAGCATTCTATAAATCAATGAAGGGCTATCTCATACTAGCATGGTTCATAAAGGAAGAACAAAAAAACAAAGGACACAAATCATGTGAACAAAACAAAAACTGAGGTATACCGATAATTGTTGAAGAAGAAAGATGGGATGCGAACCGGGGCATCCCCAAGCTTAGATGATTGAGTATCCTTATAATATTTACTTGGGGTGCCTTGGGCATCCCCAAGCTTGAGCTTTTGCCTCTCTTTATTATTCTCACATCGGTAACTCCTCATTCTTCGAACACTTCATCCACAAAAAACTTTAACAAAAACTTTATGAGATCTGTTAGTATAATATAGCAAATCACTACCTTTAGGTAGTGTTGCAAAATCATTCCAATTTCATATTAGAACTATATCTACTGTATTCCAATTTCACCATGGTTCATACCCCGCGATACTACCCATAGATTCATCAAAAAAGCAAACAACACACGAAAAACAGAATCTGTCTAAAACAGGACAGTCTGTAGTAATCTAAAGGTTTAGTAAACTTCTGTAACTCCAAAAATTATGAAATAAATTTGAAACATTAAAAATTTGTACAGAAGTAATGTGCAAAAATTTTCATACCCATTTGACTTTCCGGTAAAAAAATTATAAAATCACGCGCTACAGCCAAAGTTTCTGTTTTTTGTTCTGCACATAGTAAATAAGCGATCTAATCATCCTAAAACCAAAGCTTGGCACATTATTTTTATAATACAATGGATATATAAGGGGATAATTATTTACAGAGAAACTTCCATGAGAAAATCTACATTGTTTCCGTGAGCATGAACACGAGTGCTCAAGGTCGACCCTCACTTCTTCAATGCATAACTTTCCAATCACTTCTCTTTTTGAAAAACTTTTTAGGCATGAGAGGTAAGTAATTTTTTTGTATTTTCATTCTTTAATTTTTTTGTATGTTTCACCCACAACTAAACAGAAACAAAAAAGGAAAAACAAAATATACTTAGTGAAGAAAGCAAACAAGCATACACAAGAATATCAACCTCACGCTATTGCTCCCCGGCAACGGCGCCAGAAAAGAGCTTGATAATCCCCAAGTGCAAGGAATCATCGTAGCAATTTCCAAAGGTGGAAGTGATAAGTATGGAGTGTCGAACCCACAAGGAGCTAAAGGTAAGATCAATATTCTCTCAAGCCCTATCTGCCACTGATACGACTCTACGTACACCGAACGTTTGCTTCCAACTATCAACGAGAAATAAAACTACGTTGTGGATATGAAGAGTATAACTTTGTAATATCGAAGAGCTAAAATATAAACGTAGGTGATGTTATCATGAAGTTAGAATATATCACTAAATATTATAAATAGCGAGTCTGGAATAATGGTGGATCGGTGTGCAGAATTGTCCTATGCAATCGTTAACAAGACCGGTAATCACTATTGCAGTTTCATATGAGGGAGAGGCATAAGCTAACATACTTTCTCTACTGGGATCATATGCACTTATGATTGGAACTCTAGCAAGCATCCGCAACTACTAAAGATCATTAAGGTAAAACCCAACCATAGCATTAAAGCATCAAGTCCTTTCTATCCCATACACAACAACCCCCTTACTCGGGTTTGTGTTTCAGTCACTCACGCAACCCACTATAAGCGAATCATAAACGTATTGCAACACCCTACAACGGAAATCCCTCACGCTTGCGCGACACGGAGGGCATCATAGGACAGCACCAAAGTAAAACATACAACTCATACCAATCTAGATCATCAATCAACCCAAAGACAAAGGATATCTACTCAAAATATCATAGGATGGCAACACATCATTGGATCATAATATGTAGCATAAAGTACCATGTTCAAGTAGGGATTACAGCGGGGTGCGGGAGAGTGGACCGCGTAAAAGAGATGAGGATGGTGATGTTGGTGAAGACGATCACCGCGGCAATGATTCCCCTCTCGATGGCACTCTGGTGCCACCGAGAGAGAGGGGGAGAGGTTCTCCCCCTTGCGCTTCCTCCTTCATGGCCTCCCCCCTAGATGGGGAGAGGTTCTCCATCTGGTCCTTGGCCTTCATGGTGATGATGGCCCCTCCGGGATCCTCCTCCATGCCCTCTGGTGATGATGGCCCCCTCCGGCAGGGTGTCGGAGAGGGCCTAGATTGGTTTTGGTGGCTATGGAGGCTTCCGGCGGCGGAACTCTCGATCTAGGTTAATTTTCTGAGATTTCTGTATTTATAGGAATTTTTGGCGTCGGTCTCACATCAAGGAGGTGCCCGAGGCGTCCACGAGGCAGGCCCATGCGCCTTGGGGGGGGGTGCCCCCCACCCTCGTGGACGCCCCGGAACTCTCCTGGCCCAACTCTTTTACTCCGGGGTCTTTTTTTGGTCCATAAAAATTGTCAAAAATTGGCACATCAATTGGACTCTGTTTGATATTCCTTTTCTGTAAAACTCAAAAACAAGGAAAAAACAGAAACTGACACTGGGCTCTAGGTTAATAGGTTAGTCCCAAAAACCATATAAAATAGCATATAAATGCATATAAAACATTCAAGGTTGATAATATAATAGCATGAATACTTCATAAATTATAGATACATTGAAGACGTATCACTAAACATTTATTGAATCAGCGTAATGACTCGATAAAATCGAGAGAAAAAAAGTTGTCTTTTCGGCAAACAAAATTGGAAGGAAGAAAATTTCCTTTTTATTTTTATTTAAGAACTACTTTAATTTTTCAGTCTGGTTGCGAGGTCTTAATAGTGAGTATGAATCATAGTTCCATTTTTTATCCACTCTATCTATTTCGTGTTCCAGTGCCGTTTGATGTCGAGGTGGACGGCGCGGGGTTGCGGTCGGGGTGGCGTGGGCAGGCCGTGTCGCGCTGGCCGGCGCTAGAGGGAGGTGGCGGGGAGGGATTGTTGTGGGAGAGAATTCCTTATTTGGCCCTTTCTTAAAGTTTGGTTCCCCATTTGGCCGAAAACAAAATTTTCAACGCTATTTGACACCTAAAGTAATTTTTGTTCCTTATATGACACTTTCGTCCATTTTAGACACCGACGGTGTTAAGTGTGAGATGAAAAGACCATATTGCCCCTAGTGCATTGTGTAACTATCCTGGATGTAATAAAAAAGCAAACAGTTTACTCATGTTTTATGTATGTTCAACGGACGTTGTGCATGTATAACAGTATATATAAAGTATGGTCCAATATTTTGTTCCTTAGGTATATAACATATGTATGATCAATACAATACCATATTTTGGTTAATTCATCACGTTTCAAATTATAGTATTATGGAATCCCCGCAATCACCTACGCGCAGCCGGAAACCACGCGCTGGCCCAGTCCAAGGCCGCTGGCTGCGGCGGCGTCCGGCCATCACAAGTTCACAACTACCTCTGACTCCTGTCTCTGACGGTGCACGACGACGCCTGCAGCCTCAGCCTCCTGTTGGAAGTAAGCACGATGGAGAGTCTATGTTCGACCTGGAATGGAACAATCATCTAAGTCGTGTTATGGGAGATTAGCTTTGTAGGCTATCGTGTACCCCTGTAATATTTTTGTACCCAGATCGTGTAACCCTGTCATCAATACAAAGAAACATATTTTAAATGGACTGGGCGGGGTAGTCTGAGCGGCGGCGGACGGGCCGGTGGCCGGAGGGACGGAGATCGAGGCGGCGGTGGTCGTGACCGAAGCCACCGATGAGATCACAACAGAAGTGCAGAAGGAAAGGATCGTAACCCTAAGCTGATACCATGTAAAACTTTATGTTTGTTGGAAACTGCTCGACATCTAATACGGGTGTGGCTATCTCATACTCCCTTCGTTTTAAAATATAGTGCGTCCTCGGTTCCCATGCATCATCTTTGACAATAAATTTAACCTATGAGACCGAGTGCGGCGGCAGAAAAAGTTATACCAGTGAATTCTTATTCAAAAAAACAATTCAATTATATAATTTTTGCTCCCACCGCAGTCGGTCTCATTGGTTAAATTTATGGTCAAAATTAAACCTTGGAAAGCACAGGAACATTATATTTTGGAACGAAGGGAGTATATATAAAGGTACACGCAATGTACAAATACAATATACAGGGTGTACACAAAAGCTACGTACCGTTCCTGCTGCATATTCAACGTACACACGTACTGTGAAAACATATGCACTAGCGGCGGCCTGTTGGAGTTAATCACAATTAACCTGAATTAGTTTGATTTAGTTCAGTTCAGACGTTAGTTTTACTCTCTTTTTTCGCAGGAAGACGTCAGTGTTCATGTCGGTCTGTATATTCGAGATTTTTCCAAGTACGACTTTCGTCTAGCCGACACCATCTTAGCACACGTACTATACGCATGGGAAAGATTAATGATTAGAAGCGGGCTATTCAATTACATCGATCCATGCATCACATGCATGCAAGCAATAAATTTGCAGCACAACACGTACATCCGTCCAACAACATTGTATATTTTCCCACACAAATCCTCTTGGGTTGTCGTTCGCCGGCTTATTACAGGAGAATGCCGTATCCTCGAGCATCATCGTTCGCTGGTAAGTTCCACGGATAAGGTCTCGAGCTGCTCTCCACTCTCTTCCTTTCGCCTCTAATAAACCGGCTCAGTGGAACAAATGAAAGTTCGTTTTTAGCCTTGTATAACATCTGGGGTAGAATGGTCTTTCCACCTTACACTTAAAACCGTCCGTGGCCAAACTAGACAGAAATGTCATATAGGGAACAAATTTTACATTTGGGTCAAATAGGGAAGAATTTTTTTTGAGTCAAATAGGAAAGCAAACTTTAAGAAAGGGCCAAATAAGGAATTCTCTCTTGTTGGGGCGCCTTCCCGGGCCTCTGGAAGAAGGCCGGTCAGGGGGGGCGGCGGGCAACCCGTCAGTACACCGTCGCCATCCCGGATTCGGTGGTTGGCGATGAGCGGTGCTGGGGTGGGGATCAGTTATTGGTGGGAGGTGGTGGTCGGGCGGCACGGAGGGACGTGATGGCCGGCTGGCGCGCCGATAGGTGGTTGTTGGCCGCGCGTCAGGAGGTGGTGGTTGGCCGCGCGCCGGGAGGTTGTGACGCCCCGAGACCGATGTGCCAGGTGTCTTCGAGTTATTCGCTGCTGTTGCCATGTCATTTGCTTGCATGTTGCATTTCATCATGTCATCATGTGCATTGCATCATCATGTTTTCAAAACCTGCATCCGTCCGGGTTCCCCCAGTTCCGTCCGTTGTCCGTTCTGAGCCCACACACACTTGCACGCGCCCGCGGCACGTCCGAAATATTATTTTATAAGTGGCCGGAAAATGTTCTCGGATTGGGTTGAAAGTTGGCGTGTGGTCTTATTATAGTGTAGATAGACCGCCTGTCAAGTTTCATCGCATTCAGAGTTCGTTTGATAGCCCAACCATTAAACTATAGCGGCAGTATAGCCGGTCTAACGTCGGACGTTTTCGGTCTCCGGAAACCGTGCCGGGCTGCATCTCTCCCCTCTTCTCTCAGACCAACCCGCTCTCCACAGCCCACCTAGTCCATCTACCTACCCCTCTTTGCGTCCGGAGCCGCCCGATGCGATCGCACGGTCCGAAAACCCCTCTTTGCACAGTGCACCGACCCCTCGCGTGCGCGTCCGAAGAGCTTCCCGGACCCGACCCGGGCAGTCGTCACGGTTGGATCCGGATCATCCCCAAACGTCTATAAAACATCATTGTTTTATTTATTGGACTCCCTAGTCTATTTTTTTCTCGACCGTCTGATTTCGATCTGAGCGACTAGGTAGCCCCTAACCTAATCCCCTACCTATTTAAACAACCTAACCCTAGACCAACTCTCTTCTTTTCCTCACCCCGCCGCCAAACCAGCTCCACCTTGGGATCATCCCCGCAATCACCTGCACACTCACTTCTCTCCTTGTTTTCAGCCACCACCCAGTTCACCCCAGACTCCAGATCCATTCATCCGAACCGTTGGATCGTAATCCAACGTCCAAGAGGTGCCCCATGCAGCTCCCGCAGCCACAGCCTCCTCGATTCGATCTGGATCGGGAGAGGAGCACCCGTTCTGCTCCTCGTCGCCTCGTTGCCCCTCGCCATGGCCTCCTCTGCCGCCCTTGTTGCGAGTCGCCCGAAATTGTCGGACCCCGCTTCGTCCCCGTCGTCATGTCGCCGGCATGCTCCGGTGATCCGTAGGCCTCGCCATGCCCTGCCTCTCCTTTCCTTCTCCTTTTCTTCTTCTCTCTCTCACTTGTGTCTCGTCGCCGCCGTTTGTAGAGGCCAGCGCCGTCGCCTGGAGCTTCTCCACCGCAGGAGTCCTTCGCCTCGTCCGCATCACCGGCTCGTCTCCACGGTCGGTCCTCCCTAAGCCCCCATCATCGGCCTCCCTTGCTTCTGCATGTGGGAACGACAACGACCAGCGACAAGTCCCCACGCCCGTGCGTTGACCTCCAGCCCGCTCGATCCCCCTACGTCACGAAACGGGTCGCGGCCTCGATCTGGGGTTCTGGCGTCAACCGACCCAGCTACGAACTAGCCTGCCTCCCGTGCCAAGGCCCCTCAAGGCCCAGCCGAAGCCTGCCGGCCTCTCCCCTCTCCACCGACTTGGGCTTGGCCCAGTGGTGAGCAGTTGCCCACCTTCCCCTGTGCAGTTGGGACTGCCAGTTTCGGCCCATGGTGTTTTTTTCCCTGCTGCTGCGATTTTCTCATTTATTCCAGAGAACGCCGTTTTACAGTATAGCCCCTAAACTTCATGCATATCCTAACTTCACAACCATGCATCGGTTTAAAACAAACCTTAGATGAAAGTTGCTTAGATTTTTTTCTAGTTTAATAATATTCAACTTTCATGCATGTTAAAAATGTTTAAAATGCTATTTGTTTAAGTTTTGCTTAATTGTCATGTTAAAATGATTTAATTCATAACTATACAACCGTAGCACCATTTTAAACAAACTTTATATGTAAATGGGATAGAAAAATGCCTAGTTTAATATGGTGACCTTTCTTTGCATGTTTAACAACCCTAAAATTGTGTTTAGGGCAGAACAGTACCAAACCTAATATATGCATACGGGGATTTACCGGAATTGTTGTTCGTTGCTTCCGGCCTCATTTAAACTTGCCTAGATAGGTAGTTTTCATTTGCTTCACTCTCTTGCCATGTTTAACAACATTTAATATTGTTGGGTACATAAACGAGATCGAACTAAATAATGGATTGTGGTGCTTTGTCAATATGCATCCCGATGCATATTGAGCTCCACTTAATTTGTAGGATTGTTTGTGCACTTTGCCATGACATGCTTCTTTAAACCGGACATGCATCATACTTGATTGTGCATCATGCCATGTTCATGTGTTGGTTGTTTACTATGTTGTTTGCTTTCTTTCCGGTGTACTTCTTCTCGGTAATCCGGTAACGTTGCGTATGTGAGGATCCGTTGGATACATCCGTTTGTCTTCTTCTTGGACTTGTTCTTCTTCCTTGCGGGATTTCAAGCAAGATGACCATACCCTCGAAATCACTTCTATCTTTGCTTGCTAGCTGCTCGCTCTTTTGCTATGCCTATGCTGTGATACCTACCACACGCTTTATCATGCCTCCCATATTGCTAAGCCAAGCCTCTAACCCACCTTGTCCTAGCAAACCTTTGTTTGGCTATGCTACCGCTTTGCTCAGCCCCTCTTATAGCGTTGTTAGTTGCAGGTGAGTTTTGGAGCTTGTTCCATGTTTGGAACATGGATATTTGTTGGGATATCACAATATCTCTTATTTAATTAATGCATCTATATACTTGGTAAAGGGTGGAAGGCTCGGCCTTATGCCTGGTGATTTGTTCCACTCTTGCCGTCCTAGTTTCCGTCATATCAGTGTTATGTTCCCGGATTTTGCGTTCCTTACACGGTTGGGTTATAATGGGAACCCCTTGACAGTTCGCCTTGAATAAAACTCCTCCAGCAAGGCCCAACATTAGTTTTACCATTTGCCACCTAGACTTTTCTTTCCCTTGGGTCGGTCAACCCAAGGGTCATCTTTATTTTAACCCCCCCCCCCGGGCCAGTGCTTCTCTAAGCGTTGGTCCAAACTGAGCGATGTCCGGAGCTACCAGGGGCAACTCTGGGCTGGCCTACCCGACGTCTGGCTCATCCAGTGTGCCCTGAGAACGAGATATGTGTAGCTCCTATCGGGATTTGTCGGCACATCTGGGTGGCTTTGCTGGTCTTGTTTTACCATTGTTGAAATGTCTTGTAACTGGGATTTCGAGCCTGATCGGGTCTTCCTGGGAGAAGGAATATCCTTCATTGACTGTGAGAGCTTGTGATGGGCTAAGTTGGGACACCCCTGCAGAGATTTGAACTTTTAAAAGTCGTGCCCGCGGTTATGGGCAGATGGGAATTTGTTAATGTCCGGTTGTAGAAAACCTGAAACTTAACTTAATTAAAATGCATCAACCGCGTGTGTTACCGTGATTGTCTCTTTCCGGCGGTGTCCGGGAAGTGAACACGGTGTTGGAGTTATGCTTGATGTAGGTTGTTCTAGGATCACTTCTTGATCATAGTTTCTCGACCATGCTTTGCCTTCTCTTCTCGCTCTCATTTGCGTATGTTAGCCACCAAATATGCTAGTCGCTTACTGCAACTCCACCTCACATACCTTTTCCCTACCTATAAGCTTAAATAGTCTTGATCGCGAGGGTGTGAGATTGCTGAGTCCCCGTGACTCACAGATACTTCCAAAACCAGTTTGCAGGTGCCGATGATACCGTGCAGATGACGCAACCGAGCTCAAGGAGGAGCTTGATGAAGATCTTGTTCATTGTGTTGTTTCGTTTCAGTTGATCAGTAGTGGAGCCCAGTTGGGACGATCGTGGATCTGTGTAGCATTTGGGGTAGTCTTCTTTTATTTTGGTTCTGTAGTCAGACCTGGAGTGAATCTGGATGATGTAATGCTTTATTCATGTATTGTGTGAAGTGGCGATTGTAAGCCAACTATGTACCTTTTCCTCTTATTCATTACATGGGTTGTTGTGAAGATTACCTCACTTGCGGCATTGCTTTCAATGCGGTTATGCCTCTAAGTCGTGCTTCGACACGTGGGAGATATAGCCGCATCGAGGGCGTTACAAGTTGGTAATCAGAGCCTTCCCCGACTTAGGAGCCCCCTGCTTGATCGAATCGCTGGTGTTGTTGAGTCTAGACAAAAATGTTTTGAGTCTTTTAGGATTATATATATTGGAGAGTAGGATTCTTTTTACTCCTCAGTCCCTTCGTCGCTCTGGTGAGGCATCCTGACGTAGAGTTTTGACTCTTCTCTTCTCAAATTTCACTAAAAAAATTTAGGATCACGCGGGTATATTGGAATCGTTCTTATGGTTTTGTGACGAGAACATTGTTCTTGGTGCCTCCTGACATTTAGGGGTTGTGGCAGTGTCCCGGGGAGTTGAGCTCTGAGGTGTTGTCGTCACAATTTTATCGTTGCAATTCTGGAATACCTGAGTTTCGCCGACATCAAAAATCTCTTTTATGCAGTTGTTGGTGAGATAACCTCGACGCCACCCAGTACTGGGGTGGGAGTTCGGGAGTATTGCCATAACTTGTATAATGGATGCTTTTCGAAGGTTGAGGTAAATGATTTTCGAAGGTTTCTTGGTTATGTGTTGAAGGATGGATACAGCTGGATGTAGGATTTGCTAGTTTTGGGTGAGATATTATGCTTCCCCTGTATCCCCAACACCTGATTGCATAACCGGAAAGTTTCGGGAGTTTATAAGTGGGAATTCAAGTAGCTCTTGGGATATCTTTCCAACAGATGTATGATATGAAATTGGGGTTCGATGTCTAGTGGTCCGCCTATCCACGATTGGTTTTACAGTGGTCTCGTTGTGTCTTAAAGAGTCCTTGGCTATGCTGACTCGGGGACGCTTCGTATGTCATGTGCACTGCCTTGTACATGATGGTGCTATACGATCGAGCCCGTGTAGGCCCCACCACGAAAACTTCGGACGAAATCTCTATCATATGTTTGTTCCGGCTTATTCTGCAAGCCAATCCTTTGTTTTGTTTTGAGTTGTGGTATTCGATTTGCTTCTAAGTCAAGTGTTGATTCCATACCTTTCCGAACCGGTGTTCTCATACTCCTATGTGAATATCAATCCTTCATGATATTCGATATTGTCATGTGAATCCTTTTCAACCGGCGTGCCTCTCTTCAAGTGGATACGTTCATTTTCAACATCCGCAAGATTCAATCTCAGTTTTCTCAACGGTGTTCGTTCCATCTGCCCAAGTTGCCTTTGTTTTCCCACCCTCCCACCCTTTTCTTCAAGGGCTAAGATTTCTTAATCAAGTATCCATCTTATGAATGCGAGATCTCTCCATTCTTTTCCGTCAACATTCTTATCCGGTGATTCTCAGGAAGATTCTAACGGAGCTTCGAGTTTATCATTCTCCATTCTTTTCTTCTCTGGTGGATCCAATCCAAGCTTCCAGTGTTGATCGTATTCTTTCCTTCAAATGTTTTCATGCCGGTGCACCTCATAAACATTCACTTCTCACTATTCATTGTTCCGGAGTGCTAAAGATATCTCAGAAGGCTCGTCTTGTCATTCAAGATCCATTCAAGCCCTTTTCGAGGATGTTACCTCAGTCGAGCCATTTAATTCAACCGGTGGAATCTCTCCTTTTCAAGCAATCTGTTCAACGATGTTTCTTTTGAGTGGGCCCTAACCCATAGGTCTTTTCCCAGGATCTTACCCGACTCTTCTAATTTTCCCGGAGCTATCCTCAAATTTTCTCAAAGTTGACGTAAGAATTAATTATCATCAGTCACATATCTTTCTCCAAGATCTGTCAAATTCTTTTCATAGTTGGCTCAACCTCTTCGCTTTTTGATTCTTACGAAGTGTCTAAATAATTCATGGTGGTGTTTCTCATCGTAACTCTCAGATTTTGAAGACCGAAGAAGAGTGTTTCCTCTAAATCTTGCTCCATTCTCTTCAAGATTCATGATTCTAGCTTGTTCATCCTCTTACAATTGTTTTCGATTGTGAGAATTCTTTTCACCCATCTGGAGCAATCCATGAGTCTTTTCAGTTTGATTCTCCAGAACCCATCTCCTCAGTAGTATTTATTCTCAGCTTTCAGCTCTTTTTCTCTAAATCTTACCGGTGCATCATTAAAGTATCCTCTTATCAGTTTGTGATCTATTCATTCTCATGTATCAAATTCCCTCAAGTATCTTCATTCGTTCTCTAACTCTTCCCGGTGTTTATTTATCTTTTCTTCGTTCATTTTCAATCCTTACGGTGGTTCATTCAAGATTCCTTTTCTCTTGGTATCATATCAAATCATTCGTTCTTTCCAAGCCTACCGATGGATCGTCGAAGACCTTCTCAATTTGGCGCGATATCTACCTTAATCTTTCTACAAGGATAAGTAGTATGCCAAATCCGTTGCTTGTCATCAATTTAATTGGTGAAGGATATGCATAACATAATTCTTATTCTTGTTTCATCCAATCGATTAATTCTTTATTCTGGAGGCTCATCAAATTATGGGTTTCATTTGTTTCACCTTTTCTTTTCCGGAGTTCCATGCTTTCCGCATTATATCATCACGAAGATCCATCTAAATCATCGCAAGGCTTCAACCTTATTCTTTTCATCCTTCAATTCATTTGATCATTCTTTTATTATCGGAGTTATTCATGGAGGCTCTACATGATGGTTCATCAAGGATTTAATTCCTTCTCGGAGTGTTCATCGAGATTCTTTTCAGAGGAGCTCAAGCATTCTTCTTCTTGCAATCCAGAGTGCAATTCTTTGTACCGTATCATTGGAGGTGGTATTATGTCATTCTTGATAATTTGAGTTCATGTTTCACGACTCCCATGTCGTTAAGAATGAGGTATTTTAAATCCATCAATTTCTTCTTTGGATTTATCTTGGGTTATATTTCACCTGAAGCCTTCCCTAAGGGTTGTTGCTAATTATGGTGTTTATAAATGGCCTCAAGTCCTTCTTTTATCCTCCCGGTGAAATAGTTTCTCGTCTCCTTGTTCTTATCAATCCAATCTTGTTTTTCGTTGGTGGAAAAATTTCACCTTAAGTTTTGAGATGTTTTCATAAGCCCACAAGTAGCCTTTTGTTTTCGTTCTTGATTTTCCAACAACTCTGTTCAATACTTCTTTCTAAGGATGCTTCTCAAATTCTATTGTGGTAGAAGATGTCATTTTCTTCTCAACTCTTTCCTTTCCAACGACCCAACTTCTTTCATTTGTTCCGGAGGCATTGTGTTGTTGCTCTCATCAACCCATCATCTTGTTTGTCAAGTTCATAGTCTTTACCTTTCATTCCCAACCGGGGTGTTGTGCCCTTTGCTCAAGTTATTTTCATCTTATCAAGTTGCATATCACTTTTCAACCGGAGTGCTGCCTGAGATCTTTCTTACCCCTTGTCCCATTCTTTTAATAGTTTCGGAGGCAGTGTGTTGTGATTTCATCAAGTATCTTCTCATCTTATCAAGTTCTTATTCAATCCTTCTTCTTTTCAGTTGGAGTGCTGCCCTAATTATATCATTCTTATTCCTTCTCTATCTTGTTTTAACCGTAGTGTTGTGTTTATCATTCTCCTTCTAACCGAAGACTCATCCAAGTGCTTTCTTTTGCCAAGCTCATATTCCTTACCTTCAATTTCCAACCGGAGTGTTGCCGTAATTGATCTTTATCATTCCTTGTACATCTCGTGTCAACCAAGGTGCTTGCATCTACTTCTTGTCCATTGCACCCCTTTTCTATGTCTTTCAACCTACAAGGTTCTAGTAATGTTCCTTGTTCCTCTTTTCTAAAGGAGTGTTTGCAACTTTGCTCTTCTTCGTTGCATTCTTTCTTTAAATTTGTTCAAACTCTCAAGGTTCATGGTTTCACTCGTTTGTCAAAGAAGCAACTTAGTTTTACCTCTTCTCTTTCTCTTTCATTTTCCCTCCGGTGCCACTCTAGATCTCGGGACGAGATCCTCTCGTAGTGGTGGAGTGTTGTGACGCCCCGAGACCGATGTGCCAGGTGTCTTCGAGTTATTCGCTGCTGTTGCCATGTCATTTGCTTGCGTGTTGCATTTCATCATGTCATCATGTGCATTGCATCATCATGTTTTCAAAACCTGCATCCGTCCGGGTTCCCCCAGTTCCGTCTGTTGTCCGTTCTGAGCCCACACACACTTGCACGCGTATGCGGCACGTCCGAAATATTATTTTATAAGTGGCCAGAAAATGTTCTCGGATTGGGTTGAAAGTTGGCGTGTGGTCTTATTATAGTGTAGATAGACCGCCTGTCAAGTTTCATCGCATTCAGAGTTCGTTTGATAGCCCAACCGTTAAACTATAGCGGCAATATAGCCGGTCTAACGTCGGACGTTTTCCGTCTCCGGAAACCGTGCCGGACTGCATCTCTTCCCTCTTCTCTCAGACCAACCCGCTCTCCACAGCCCACCTAGTCCATCTACCTACCCCTCTTCGCGTCCGGAGCCGCCCGATGCGATCGCACGGTCCGAAAACCCCTCTTTGCACAGTGCACCGACCCCTCGCGCACGCGTCCGAAAAGCTTCCCGGACCCGACCCGGGCAGTCATCACCGTTGGATCCGGATCATCCCCAAACGTCTATAAAACATCATCATTTTATTTATTGGAATCCCTAGTCCATTTTTTTCTCGACCGTCTGATTTCGATCTGAGGGACTGCGTAGCCCCTAACCTAATCCCCTACCTATTTAAACAAGCTAACCCTAGACCAACTCCCTTCTTTTCCTCACCCTGCCGCCAAACCAGCTCCACCTTGGGATCGTCCCCGCAATCACCTGTGCACTCACTTCTCTCCTTGTTTTCAGCCACCACCCAGTTCACCCCAGACTCCAGATCCATTCATCCGAACCGTTGGATCGTAATCCAACGTCCAAGAGGTGCCCCATGCAGCTCCCGCAGCCACCGTCCTGCTCCTCGTCGCCTTGTTGCCCCTCACCATGGCCTCCTCTGCCGCCCTTGTTGCGAGTCGCACGGATTCGTCGGACCCTGCTTCGTCCCCGTCGTCATGTCGCCGGCATGCTCCGGTGATCCGTAGGCCTCGCCATGCCCTGCCTCTCCTTTTCTTCTTCTCTCTCTCACTTGTGTCTCGTCGCTGCCGTTTGTAGAGGCCAGCGCCACTGCCTGGAGCTTCTCCGCCGCAGGAGTCCTTCGCCTCGTCCGCATCACCGGCTCGTCTCCACGGTCAGTCCTCCCCAAGCCCTCATCGCCGGCCTCCCTTGCTTCTGCGTGTGGGAACGACAATGACCAGCGACAAGTCCCCACGCCCGTGCGTTGACCTCCAGCCCGCTCGATCCCCCTGTGTCGTGAAACGGGTCGCGGCCTCGATCTGAGGTTTTGGCGTCAACCAACCCAGCTACGAACTAGCCTGCCTCCCGCGCCAAGGCACCTCAAGGCCGAGCCGAAGCCTGCCTGCCTCTCCCCTCTCCACCGACTTGGGCTTGGCCCAGTGGTGAGCAGTCGCCCACCTTCCCCTGTGCAGTTGGGCTTGCCAGTTTCGGCCCATGGTGTTTTTTCCCCTGCTGCTGCGATTTTCTCATTTATTCTAGAGAACATCGTTTTACAGTATAGCCCCTAAACTTCATGCATATCCTAACTTCACAACCGTGCATCGGTTTAAAACAAACCTTATGTGAAAGTTGCTTAGAATTTTGTCTAGTTTAATAACATTCAACTTTCATGCATGTTAAAATGTTTAAAATGCTGTTTGTTTAAGTTTTGCTTAATTGTCATGTTAAAATGATTTAATTCATAACTATACAACCGTAGCTCCATTTTAAACAAACTTTATATGTAAATGGGGTAGAAAAATGCCTAGTTTAACATGGTGACCTTTCTTTGCATGTTTAACAACCCTAAAATTGTGTTTAGGGCAGAACAGTACCAAACCTAATATATGCATATGGGGATTTACCGGAATTGTTGTTCGTTGTGTCCGGCCTCATTTAAACTTGCCTAGATAGGTAGTTTTCATTTGCTTCACTCTCTTGCCATGTTTAAAAACATTTAATATTGTTGGGTACATAAATGAGATCGAACTAAATAATGAATTGTGGTGCTTTGTCAATATGCATCCCGATGCATATTGAGCTCCACTTAATTTGTAGGATTGTTTGTGCACATTGCCATGCCATGCTTCTTTAAACCGGGCGTGCATCATACTTGATTGTGCATCATGCCATGTTCATGTGTTGGTTGTTTACTATGTTGTTTTCTTTCTTTCCGGTGTACTTCTTCTCGGTAATCCGGTAACATTGCGTATATGAGGATCCGTTGGCTACGTCCGTTTGTCTTCTTCTTGGACTTGTTCTTCTTCCTTGCGTGATTTCAGGCAAGATGACCATAGCCTCGAAATCACTTCTATCTTTGCTTGCTAGCTACTCGCTCTTTTGCTATGCCTATGCTGCGATACCTACCACATGCTTTATCATGCCTCCCATATTGCTAAGCCAAGCCTCTAACCCACCTTGTCCTAGCAACCCTTTGTTTGGCTATGTTACCGCTTTGCTCAGCCCCTCTTATAGCGTTGTTAGTTGCAGGTGAAGTTTGGAGCTTGTTCCATGTTTGGAACGTGGATATTTGTTGGGATATCACAATATCTCTTATTTAATTAATGCATCTATATACTTGGTAAAGGGTGGAAGGCTCGGCCTTATGCCTGGTGATTTGTTCCACTCTTGCCATCCTAGTTTCTGTCATATCGGTGTTATGTTCCCGGATTTTGCGTTCCTTACACGGTTGGGTTATAATGGGAACCCCTTGACAGTTCGCCTTGAATAAAACTCCTCCAGCAAGGCCCAACATTGGTTTTACCATCTGCCACCTAGCCTTTTCTTTCCCTTGGGTCGGCCAACCCAAGGGTCATCTTTATTTTAACCCTCCTGGGCCAGTGCTTCTCTAAGCATTGGTCCAAACTGAGCGATGTCCGGAGCTACCAGGGGCAACTCTGGGCTGGCCTACCCGATGTCTGGCTCATCCGGTGTGCCCTGAGAACAAGATATGTGCAGCTCCTATCGAGATTTGTCGGCACATCTGGGTGGCTTTGCCGGTCTTGCTTTACCATTGTCGAAATGTCTTGTAACCGGGATTCCGAGCCTGATCGGGTCTTCCTGGGAGAAGGAATATCCTTTGTTGACCATGAGAGCTTGTGATGGGCTAAGTTTGGACACCCCTGCAGGGATTTGAACTTTCGAAAGCCGTGCCCGTGGTTATGGGCAGATGGAAATTTGTTAATGTCCGGTTGTAGAAAACCTGAAACTTAACTTAATTAAAATGTATCAACCGCGTGTGTTACCGTGATGGTCTCTTTCCGGCGGTGTCCGGGAAGTGAACACGGTGTTGGAGTTATGCTTGACGTAGGTTGTTCTAGGATCACTTCTTGAGCATAGTTTCTCGACCGTGCTTTGCCTTCTCTTCTCGCTCTCATTTGCGTATGTTAGCCACCAAATATGCTAGTCGCTTGCTGCAGCTCCACCTCACATACCTTTTCCCTACCTATAAGCTTAAATAGTCTTGATCACGAGGGTGTGAGATTGCTGAGTCCCCGTAACTCACAGATACTTCCAAAACCAGTTTGCAGGTGCCGATGATACCGTGCAGATGACGCAACCGAGCTCAAGGAGGAGCTTGATGAAGATCTTGTTCATTGTGTTGTTTCGTTTCAGTTGATCAGTAGTGGAGCCCAGTTGGGACGATCGGGGATCTGTGTAGCATTTGGGGTAGTCTTCTTTTATTTTGGTTCTGTAGTCGGACCTTGAGTGAATCTGGATGATGTAATGCTTTATTCATGTATTGTGTGAAGTGGCGATTGTAAGCCAACTATGTACCTTTTCCTCTTATTCATTACATGGGTTGTTGTGAAGATTACCTCACTTGCGACATTGCTTTCAATGCGGTTATGCCTCTAAGTCGTGCTTCGACACGTGGGAGATATAGCCGCATCGAGGGCGTTACAGAGGTGGTCGTCGGCGGTGCTGCGAGGTGGTGGGTTGGGGTGGGGGCAGGGGAGAAAAGGTGGGTGATGGGTGGGCGGGGTGGGGGTGCAGAGGAGATGGGGTGGTGAGTGGTTTTTTTGCTTCTTGCGTGCGGTTCGGTTACACGCGCGCGGTGGTGTCGATGATGTTAGGAGAATAAGCGTAATGTGTACAGAATAAGAGTCTTAAGGGTGTCATCATAATAGACCCACCCTACATATATATAAACACTATTCTGATCACGGGATCCGAATATTATTCTGATCACGGGTTGAACTTCCTAAGTTACACAACCTGAACCTCCCTTTATAGGAACCCGACCTTTGGGCCATATTCGCAACCGTGTCTCCCCGTGTGACTTATTCTGGTCAGTCGTGTTCTATGTGATGTAAGTCTAATTTGGAAACCATTTTTAGCAACTAAATGCTCGTTTTAAATAGAAATCTTGCTCGTTGTCGGATTTGCTCTCGGGACGTGATGAACATGCGTCTGTTTGCAATTTTACTGCCTGAGTTGTTCAGCCTAAACTTCCCCCATTGCTAGGTTGAACTTCTCCCAACATTGCCCAAATGGGGCTTGCGATATACCGTTGGAAAGGTATGGACACGAGTATCATGACCCAAGTTATAATTTTGGCAAAATGTAAGCGGTTTAAGAGCAGTTTTGAAAACCATTTTTTTGTCATATAAAAATGTGAATCATATTTTCGATCACATTTCTAAATCGTTTATCGGAATGAGGCAAATAATATGAGTCTGGAAAGCTGCTGCAAAACCGCTCGTTCCACATGTTGAAAGTTTTATCTAATTACCTATGGTTAAAGAGTAATTTAGAAAATCATAAAATTTCATAAACCGAACAGTCGAGTTTGTATTTTCAATGCCATGTCTAAACGGCGAATCCAATTGAGGAAAATGATATGGCGTTGGAAAGCTTATGAAAATACGGTAATTTTTCATGTTGAAAGTGTTTTCTAATTTTGAACGGTTTAAAAGTAATTTAGAAAATGGTACAAGTTTCACCGAGTTCGTTTTTTCGAGCTAATTTTTTAACGTATGTCCGAAGGCAGCAAATCATATGGCGTTGGAAAGCTTGAGGAAATGCGAAACGTTTTGGTTCTATTGTTTCTCCCAATTCCTTACGATTCTAAGTCAATTTTGAAAATGGCTAAAACATTTTTTGGCTGTAATTTCTATAAACTTTATCGAAATGAGGCAAATAATTACCTTTGAAAAGCTACGGAAAATGCGAAACTTTTTCATGTAGATGGTTTTCTCTGATTCCTAGTCGTTTTTGAGTAATATTGAAAAGTGAGATCATGCGTCCTGCCTTTATCGCGGAACAGATTCTTGGAAAATGCACCACGTGAAAAACTTGAACTTCTCGTCATGTCTACTTGAACTTCCCTATGTTTTTCACGCGCTTTTTTGCTCGTAGATCTCCATCCACTCACCGGAATTGAGTAAGTGATATACCGATATAAAGCTGGTGTAAACATGCAACTTTCCCGTGTTGATCATTTTTTCATACAGGCGATGGTTTTAAAATTTTTTCGTCTAAAATTCATTCAGTGTAGTAGTTTAACTTTCTGCCATTTTCATGTTGAACTTTTGTGATGTATTTTCATTTGTAATTTTCTCATCCATTCGTCAGTGTTACAGAAATAATATTCCTTTTGGACAAACCGCTTTCACAATATTTTTTTTACTTTCTTCGACCGAGGACTTGAACTTACACAAATGATATTCCTGTCATTTTCAAGTAATTTATAAGATGGCGAGATCATGATTTTTTCCTTCATCGCGAAAGGAAATGCATTGCGTGAAGTAGTTGAATGTCTGGGGCATGTTTGTTTGAACTTCACTCTGCTTTTGACGTGCTTTTTTTGCCCGTAACTCCCCAACCATTTACCGGAATTGAGAAAATGGTATACCGATGGAAAGTTGTTGAAAACACGTAACTTTTTCGTGTTGATCATTTTTTCATACTTGCGACGGTTCAAAATATTTTGTTGAATGCGTAAAAATGTGTTTTTAACGGTATACATAAAACTTTTAAACCATTTATCAGAATGTAGCATATAATATACCATTGGAAAGCTTATGAATAGGAGCAACTTGTTCATCTACACAATCATTAGAAATTCATTTCCTTTCCTTTTGAGAGCAGTATTAAAAATGGCAAAACAACATCGTTTTTGCTTGTTTTTAACATGTAATTGAAGGTCAGACGTCTCGCACTTGAGATATCGAACTGCACCGGGAGGAGCACGTGAACTTCTTGCAACAAACCTTTTAGGATTTTAGTTTTGTATTCTTTTATTATCTTCCGAAATCCATACAGTGTAATAATTGAACTGCTCGTTGTTTTCACCTTGAACTTATGTCCCGTTTCTCTGTTTGTAATTCCCCACTCCTATTCCGAAACACATTCCGTGTAGTACTTGAACTTCTCGTTGTTTTCATATTGAACTTTGGCCACATATTTTTGTTTCTAATTCCTCACCCGTTCCTCGGTGTTCCACAAATAAAAAATCTTTAGAAACTTGTTGAAAAGACGCAAGTTTTTCAAATATGGTTAAACTTTTCTTTTCGAACAACATACAACAATTTGTTTTTACCATTCTTTTTGGAATATAGCATATAATATACCCTCGGAAAGTTGTTGAATAGAAGAAACCTTTTTCATGTAGAGAATATTTGTTTCCAATTTCTAATGTATACAGAGAATTTTGTTAAAACATAAAAACTAACATATTTTTGTGTGTGTTTTTGCACAAGTAAATACACGGTGAACCTCCTTCATAAGAGTTTTTGAACTTCCTGGGTCCACCACGTAAACTTTAAGCAAAAGTTTTTTAAAACTTTGCCTTTTTATTCCTTTGTCGTATATGAAAAACACGCAATGTAGTAGTTGAACCGTTTGTTATTTTCACTTTGAACTTTTGTTTCCTTTTTATTTAAACTTCACATTTTTGCATTTTTTGAGTAAAAATTTCTATATGATTTTTCAAACAAACATCGAACTTCATTGTTTTCAGTTTGAACTTCATGGTTGATTCTTTAATAACAACAAATATATATGAGTTTTATAAAAATGGTAAAATCCTAGATTTTTAAATAAACATTGAACCACTTCGTTGTTTTAGTTTGAACTTCTAGTTTTTTAAAAAAAACGGGGGAAAATCTTTTTAAACTTTTTTAGTTGTTCCTTTTTTTAATTTGAACCTTTTCATTTTATGTTTAGTAATGAGAAAATTCTTAGTATTTTATATACTTCGGACTCCTCTTTTATTTTAATTTGAAATTCTTAGCCTCTTTTAGAAAAAATATGTTTTTAAATAAGCATCAAACATTGTTTTAAATGAACTTCATAATTTTGTTTTTCCTATAATAGGAAATAATTTGAGTTTTTCGAATACATCGAAGTACTTCATTATTTTATTTGAACTTCTCGATTTTATTTCTTTAGTAGCAAGTAAAATCTAAGTTTCTAAATTCAAACTTCTTATTTTTTTTAATTTGGACTTCTTGGTTTTTTTGAAAATGTGAAAACAAAATGCTTTGTTATTCTAAATAGAACTTGTAGGTTTTTATTTACTTTTTGAAAGAGAAATTCTATTTTTAAAACTTCGAACTACACCATTATTGGAAATTGAACTTCTATGTTTTTTACAAACAACCTTCTTCGCTAGAAAACCACGCTTCATCATATCGGTTTTTGAATTGCTCCCTGTATTCACTTTGAACTTCCGTCATGGTGTTTGGTTCATAATTATACATTGAATTGCATGCATTTTTAAATTTTGGACTTTCTCGGTTTTTATTTTTGATTAACGGGAAAAATATGACTTTTGTAATCAATATCGAACTGCTCCGCTTTTTGAATTGAACTTCTTAGTTATATTTGTTTACGAACAAGGAAAATCTGAGTTTTTTATATAGATTGAACTACTTTTTTTAATTTGAACTTCTTGGTTATATTATTGATTTTTTAACTTCCTCATATTTTTGTCTTTGATGTTCCAGAATTGAACAATGTGCACTCCCTTGAATTGTCATAGTTCACTCATCTACATTTTTTTTCTTTTCGCCTCTTTATTTTTGGACATCCAAGGTGTGAGTTTTTCCGCAAGTGTTCATTTTGAACTTTTCGTGGAAGAAAATGAACTTCTCATCTACTGTTTTTTGTGTGTATCCACATTATTTTATAGAGTTCAGACAAGTTCGGATTTGTAATTTACTTTCGTAGAGTACACACCCACTGGCGCAGAACTTCAACATCCACGACCATAGGTTAGCCACATTTTTTATAGTGTACAAACTTTCTCATCAGACACACCTTGAACTTTCTAAATTCTAAAAACATATGAAATCATCATACGTGTTTTTTTCGTTGATATGTTCACTATCATGTATTGACAGAGAGATAAAAAACCAACAATCTCACAACACTTAACATGTTTAAGAAAGAAATGAAGGCATTTTTCAGTGGGACAACACAAAAACAAGGTTTTCAAACCCATTTTTCTCCAAGGCGCATAGAACGAACACATTTTTTCACAGCACAACAATGTGGCTTAAGGAAACTCGAATTTCTTGATGAACGGGGAGGTCGTTGGGCATGTATAGTTGATGTGAGACACTAGTGGGTTGAGTACATGTGTCCTGACCTTCCTCAACACTGATGCATGAACTTCTATGTTCGTCACCCCCGACCTTCCGAATTTCCCATTTTCATATGCATGAACTTTCATGGGACGATACTTGACCATTTGTTTAGTTCTCTTTATAAAAGACGTATACATTTTTTTGTCTTGTGTTCGCACGAAATAAGCTATTATTTGTGTCCTGATTAAAAAAGCTAGTGAATTTCTCCACCACACACATGTTCTTGTAAACCTCACCATCACCACACACGTTTTCTGAACCTCAACCTCACCACCACCACCACCACACACACACACACGCATACATGCTCCTTATCTCCATTATATTTTTTGATCTTTATGTGCACAAATCTACAGAAACAACATCTTTTGTCAAAACAAGAAAAGAGCATAACAAAGCTGCACTATGCAGTGACATCAAACTGAAGCGGTCGTCCGGGTCAAACTTCTCTATGTGATACGCCGCTGCAGAATTTAATGAGCAGAATGTGATGCGGTTTAATCATCCAAGACAATAGGAGTAAGCAACATGAGGGTGGAAGGTCACCTACAACAGGAAGGAGGGAGGGGTGGTGGTCGTCCCAGTAGGTGGTTCCAGAAGTGGGGGCGCGTTAGTTGAACCACCCGAGGTGGCGGCGGCGAACTTCCCGAATGCTGCGGCGATTGGGCCCCATCGGGAGGAGTCTGCGTGGTGGCGGCGTCCAAGCTCTTCCTGCCAACAGCGGAGTGCACAAGGCGACGCACTGGCTGGGGCGGCGGGTAGGCGGGGGTTGGGAGGTGGAGGTCGTGTAGCTGGTGATCTCTACTGGATCTCCAGTGGTGGCGGTTGTGGCGCTGACCCACGCGCGGATCTGGGCACAAGGGCTCGTCCCCATCTGGTTCCAGGCCAGATTCGGGGCAAATGGTGCTCGGGGGACTTCGATCGCGAGCTCCTGCCGCCTGGCTACTATCCATGATGGCTATGGCGGGTACCTGCGGGAGAACAGAGAAAGAGACAGGGGGTGTGAGGGAGAAGGAAGGAGAAGGAAGAGAGGAAGGGAAGGTTCGCAGGAAGCCCTCCGGTGGCTGCCGATGGAGGAGCACGAGGGCTTGGCATCCCCTCGTGCGGGCATGGAGGCGGACATGCGCGAAGTAGAGGCAGGCGACATGACGGCCGGATCCAAGACCGGTGGTGCCACGTCGGCCTAATCCGGGGGTCGGTGGCGGCGCGCCTTGATACGTCTCCAACGTATCTATAATTTTTGATTGTTCCATGCTATTATATTATCTGTTTTGGATGTTTACTGGGCTTTAATTTAACTTATTTATATTATTTTTCAGACTAACCTACTAACCAAAGGCCCAGTGCAAATTGTTGTTTTTTTGCCTATTTCAGTGTTTCGCAGAAAAGGAATATCAAACGGAATCCAAACGGAATGGAACCTTCGGGAGAGTTATTTTTGGAACAAACATGATCGAAGAGACTTGGAGTGGCCATCAAGAAAAAAGCAAGGAGGACACGAGGTAGGGGGGCGCGCCCAGGGGGGTAGGCGTGCCCCCCACCCTCGTGGCTCCACCGACCTATTTCTTTCGCCTATATATACTATTATACCCTGAAAACATCGAGGGTAGCCACAAAACCACTTTTCCACCGCCGCAACCTTCTGTACCCGTGAGATCCCATCTGGGGACCTTTTTCGGCGATTTGCCGGAGGGGGATTCGATCACGGAGGGCTTCTACATCAACACCATAGTCTCTTCGATGATGTGTGAGTAGTTTACCACAGACCTTCGGGTCCATAGTTATTAGCTAGATGGCTTCTTCTCTCTCTTTTGATCTCAATACAAAGTTCTCCTCGATTCTCTTGGAGATCTATTTGATATAATTTTTTTGCGGTGTGTTTGTCGAGATCCGATGAATTGTGGGTTTATGATCAAGATTATATATGAACAATAGTTGATTCTTCTCTGAAATATTTTACGCATGATTTAGATATCTTTGCAAGTCTCTTCGAATTATCAGTTTGGTTTGGCCTACTAGATTGATCGTTCTTGCAAATGGGATAAGTGCTTAGCTTTGGTTCAATCTTGCGGTGTCCTTTCCCAGTGACAGCAGGGCCAACAAGGCATGTATTATATTGTTTCCATCGAGGATAAAAATATGGGGTTTATATCATATTGCTTGAGTTTATCCCTCTACATCATGTCATCTTGCCTAATGCGTTACTCTGTTCTTATAAACTCAATATCTAGATGCATGCTGGATAGCGGTCGATGTGTGGAGTAATAGTAGTAGATGCAGAATCATTTCGGTCTACTTGTCGCGGACGTGATGCCTATATACATGATCATGCCTAGATATTGTCATAACGATTCGCTTTTCTATCAATTGCTCGACAGTAATTTGTTCACCCACCGTAGAAATTGCTATCTTGAGAGAAGCCACTAGTGAAACCTATGGCCCCTGGGTCTATCTTCCATCATATTATTTTCCTATCAATTTGCTATTTCTATTTTGCAATCTTTATTTTCCAATCTATACAACAAAAATACCAAAAAAATTTATCTTATTATCTCTATCAGATCTCACTCTTGTAAGTGACTGTGAAGGGATTGACAAGCCTTTTATCGCGTTGGTTGCGAGGTTCTTGTTTGTTTGTGTAGGTACTAGGTGACTTGTGTGCTACCTCCTACTGTATTGATACCTTGGTTCTTAAAACTGAAGGAAATACTTACGCTACTGTGCTGCGTCACTCTTCCCTCTTCAAGGGAAAACCAACGCAAGCTCAAGAGGTAGCACGTCTGCCGAATCTTGAGGCGGGGCGGGAGGGGGGGCGATCCAGGGCGGAGTGGCGACCTCGTCGCAGGAGGAATCGGGGGAGAGCGAGCTGCGGGAGGTGCGGGACTGGGTTGTTTTCTCGGGTGCGCGTTTGCTGGAATCTCGGAAACATGTGATAGAGCCCTTATAGGGCCAGCTGTGATCCGAATGGTTATTCTAATCCTAGGATTAGAATAGTGCTACTACACACACACACACACACACACACACACACACACATATATATATATAATATTCATCATCTAGGGTGCAGAATAAGTTATTCTTCACCCGAGGTAATTTTATGATTACTTCATAATTAAATTATGTTTGGAATTCAAGTATTTACATTCCTATTATTTCACTACGTAAAAATTGCCAAAATAAAATAACAATATAGGTCATAAGACAAGAAAATTTACAGTTCATGTATAGTTTACACTATGTTTTTATGTTTGTAATTGTAAATAATATAAAATATTTTTAACGACGATTATATATTTTGCTACAGTCTCTTTTTACGTCAGAAATAAGACAAAACTTACGGAATGTAAAATTACGGTGCATTGATCGTAACATAGAGGAGGGTGAAGAATAACTATTCCTTATCCATGGTGACGAATAGTCAATCTATATATATATATATATATATATTGTATTACTATTCATCATCCAGGGTGCAGAATAAGTTGTTCTTCATCCGAGGTAATCTTACGATCATTTCATAATTAAATTACGTTTCGAATTCAAATAGTTATATTCATATTGATTCACTAAGTAAAATTTGACATAATAAAATAAAAATATAGGTCATAAGACAAGAAAATTTACAGTTTATCTGTATTTTAGACTATATTTTTACGTTTGTAATTTTACATAACATAAAATATTTTTTACGGTGATTATATATTTTTTTACGGTCCCTTTTTACGTCGAAAATAAGACAAAACTTACGGAACGTAAAATTACGATGCACTGATAGTAAAATAGAAGGGGTGAAAAATAAATATTCCTCATCCAAGGTGACGAATAGCGCAACCATATATATATATTAACATTATTTTGATCCGGAAGTTATGTGGATCACGGCGCGCCTATATAGGTGGCGATCGGTTTTTCCCGAACTCCCGAATCTGGAGCAAGAAAAGGAAAAATCCCACTCCCACGGGCTCTGGTCCACCACCTCCCCCCCGATCCTCGTCCTTCCTCGATCCCACCGCCAATCTCCCCAAATCGCGGCGCCACCGGAGCCGCCCTCCCCGGATCGCGCCGCCACCACCGCCACGCCCCACGGCGCGCCGCATCCCAGCCACCCAGTGCGCCGCCGCGGCGCACCGCCTTCTATCCACCTAGCACGTCGTCGTCCTACCCCGCAGCGCACAGCTGCCCCATCAAGCCTCCCGACCACCGCCGGCCGGCGCTGCTCCACCATCCCCATGCCACACCGCTCCTCCCCTGGTTCTTCCCCAACGCGGATCTGGATCAGGGTCATCCAGGTGCTCGCCGTGGACGAGGAAGGCTGCCAACTGCTGTGTGCGCGGCCTCTCGACTCCGCCCCACCCGTGCCTCCTCGCTGTTTTGCCTCTAGCCATGCCCGCCGCCGGCGGCCCAGCAATCTATCTCAAGTGAGCAGTCCAACGCCTCACACACGAGAAGTCCGTCCAGGTGGTGGCCGTGGGTCTCCCGCAACACACTCGGCGACCTGCCCGAGGCCTAAGCGGCGACCTTCCCTGGGCCCTATGATGTGACCTTCATGCCTGTATATTCTCCAGGTTGTTGTTGCCATGGCCATCGGCAGTGGATCCCTTGTCCCCTCACCGAGCTCTAGATGGCGCACCAGGCCATGTTCCACACCTGCTCGCCAGCGCTACTATGCACATGCTCGTGGATTCAATGTCTCGTGTGCACCCAAGAGCTCTAACCCCACCGCCTATGACCTCTCGACGTTGCACTAGTCACCCCACTATCGCTAGTAGCTCCTGCACCGGCTGTCCCTGAGCGGCTGCTCCAGCAGAAGAAGAAACCCAACAGTCAAAAAGAGATTTTAGTTCAGGGAGATGTTGCAAGAAAGTGCAATTTTCAGTTCAGGTGTATGTTCTGCTGCCTGCATGATTTGTGCATCGTCACTCCCGGTGCTCCATGCCCCATCATAGAGGCTTCCATGTCACCATAGCTTCGGCCTCCCGCAACGACTTTGACCTGGCAGCAGGATGGAGATGGCTCTAGTCACCTGGGACCTATACTACTAATCCCTATTCACTCTCCACCATCGACCTTCCCTTGCTCCACTCTCTGACCTTCCATCGAGCCTGTCCTGCTGCAGCGCATGGCGCTCGGCGGCTTCCCTGGCTCATCTACAAAACAGTTGTGCGCCGTGCACCCATGACACCTCTCCCCATGTTTATAGTTTTCTTTTTCTGAACTTGCTACCGATTTGGGTGTGCCAAGAAAAGATGGCAAAAGACAGAAAAAAAAAGAACGTAAAAGGGTCAAAGTGCCTCGTGTTGTGGATAAGAAATGTGTGGTGTACGAGAGGATAAGGACACATGTTACTACCGGGTGACTAAAAAACATTTGGTTCCCAGAAAAGAGATACTCCCTCCGTTCCAAAATAGATGACCCAACTTTGTACTAAACTTAGTATAAAGTTGAGTCATCTATTTTGGAACGGAGGGAGTACATTTTATTATCATGAGCACATGGACCAGCTCTAAACTTACATCTTTCAATTCTATTGTTCATAACAAAAAAAAGGCTAAGAGGAGCTCGGTTCATCCATGGGTATTGTTTCATTTTTTGTATCTGAGGTTGCGGGAGGGAGTTACATGAATAGAAGAAAAGAAAGAAAATGATGTTTTATTGTGCTATAGTAGATGGGTGGAATTTGCGGCACTTGGGTGTTGTTTTTTTGTGTACCTGTCAACATGTTATTTCAAGAAGTTCTAGTGCGTATATTTGCATAGTTGAAATGACAATAAAAACATGAGTTCATCATATGGATCCGACAGATGGTGCTTCGGTCAGATGATTGTGGTTTTCTATTAAAATAATTGTACAAATAAATGACAAATGTTTGCAACCGAGTTTTGTTCTCAAATGCATGCAGGATGTACAAGCAAGCACAAAAGTGAGTGCGTTGTGATTTTGTTGTCTTTAATTTTACATAAAAGAAGAAAATCAAATTCCAACCTTCCGACCCATTGCGCCTCCTCTGCTTCTTTAATTCACTAGTTGTTTGTGTGTACACGCCATGTTTGCTAAAATGCCTCAGTGCACCAGTAGAAGTTTTTTTGGCGTATGCATGTTCTCTTCTATCTTAGCCATTGCTTCCTAATTGCTATTGCTAGGATTATTAGTTATAGTGTTTTGTGTGTGTGTGTTCTGCACTTTAAGTGCCTGTTACGGTGAAGTTCTACTAGGCCTATAAGCCAAGTTCTACTATGCCTATATGCCGGCCGCGGTGAAGTTCTACTACTGCGATATGACAAGTTCTACGACAGCTATACAACAATATACTCCCTCTGTTTCTAAATATTTGTCTTTTTAGAGATTTTAAATGGACTACACATATGAATGTATATAGGCATATTTTAGATTGTTGATTCACTCATTCTGCTTCGTATGTAGTCACTTGTTGAAATCTCTAGAAAGACAAATATTTAAGAACGGAGGTAGTACTACGCAGCAATCTTACAGTTGTTTGAAAAAATGGCGAATGGCATTTTTCTCCCTATCCATGTGTAAGTGTTGATGCTAGTGTTAGTTCTGCACACATCATTTTTCTCTCTATTTGTGTGCATGGTCAAATTGCACTACAGTGGCCCTCCCCCGTCACTAGCTTTCTTTAACAACAATTGTTCCTTCCTAGCTTCTATGACAAAGTTGCATTTTTATCAATCTAAAAGACAGAAGCGAAAATCAATCGGAGTGTTTAAGAAAAAATTTTGTGAAGTGGTGTGGAGGATAAAAAATGTGTAGTGGTGGCTTGAATGTGATTTCGTGCTCTGTACATTTTTTATATGCCTACAAAAGACTATTATTTTAGTATGATATATAAGAGCTCAAGAATTTTGTTTGGGCATGGATCAAAAAATTAGGTACACAATATACGGTGCGTCCATAAATTCTTTTCTTTTGCATCCATTTTGCCCCCGAAAAAGTAATGAGAACACAAAAGAGACACACATAGTTTTGTATAAAACAAATCCCATGCATTTCCCCCCTTTCTTTTTAAAAAATAACCAAAAAATTCAAATTAAAAATACCACAGTAGTTCGATGTTTGTAACCAAAACATAGTTTTCTCGTGACTAATATAACTCTAGAAGGTCAAAATAAAATAACAGAGCATTTCAATTTTTTTATAAATAATGGATTTCCCCGTTTCTAAAAAAACTAGAAGTCTGGATTTAAATAACAAATGGTTTGATGTTTATTACAAAAATTAGTTTTTTTGTTATCAAATAAATAAAATCAAGAAGTTCAATTTAAAAAACAGAAGTAGTTCGATGTATACAGAAAACCCAAAATTCTTTCAGTTTCTAAGAAAAATAAAAGTATGAAGTTCAATTCAAAAAGAATGGGTTGATGCTTATTTAGACAATATTTTCTTCTAAGAAGTTCAAGTTAAAATAAGAGAGAAGTTCGAATGTTATAGAAAACTCGGATTTTTTCTCGTTACTAAAGAATAAAATTAAGAAGTTCAAATTTAAATAGGAGAGCGGTTCAATATTTATTATAAAACTAGTATATTTATGTTACTAAAAATTTAAAAACCATTACTAAAGAATAAAATTAAGAAGTTCAAATTTAAATAGGAGAGCGGTTCAATATTTATTATAAAACTAGTATATTTCTGTTACTAAATGTTTTAAAACCAAGAAGTTGAAATTATAGAAATACATAAATACAATATTTATAAAAAAACTCATGTTTTCCTCGTTACTAAAGAATAAAATGAAGAAGTTCAAATTAAAATAAGGGAGTAGTTTGATGTATATAGAAAACTCAAATGCTACCCGTTTCTAGAAAAAAAGATTATCAAGTTCAATTTAGAAAAAAATGTTTGATGCTTATTTAAAAACATTGTTTTTTGAAGAATAAGTGGCCGAAGTTCAACCTGAAAATAGCGAGTAGTTCAACTACTATACGGAATGCATTTCAGATGATAATAAAATAATACAAAATTAAAAGCCTAAAATGTTTGTTGCAAGAAGTTCACGTGCTCCACCCTGCATGGTTCAAAAATTATATTAGGAGATGTTCGACCTTCAATTACATGTTCAAAAAGAGAGGAAAAAACAACAACATTTTTGCCATTTTTAAAACTATTCTCAAACGGCAATGAATTGTTAACACCTATCTACGTGAAAAAGTTGCTCCTATTCATAAGCTTTCCAATGGTATATTATATGCTACATTCCGATGTACGGTTTAAAAGTTTCATGTGTACCAATTAAAACACGTTATTATGTATTGAAAAAATTCTTTTGAACCAGCAACAGTATGAAAAAAAATGATCAACACGACAAAGTTGCGTGTTTTCAACAGCTTTCCATCGGTATATCATTTGCTCAATTCTAGTAAGTGGTTGGGGAGTTACGGGTAAAACATAACACATGAAAAACATAGTGAAGTTCAAAAAGAACTGCTCCAGAAGTTCAACCTCTTCATGAAGTGCATTTTTGGAGACTCTGTTTTTTCGATGAAGGAAGAACGCATGATCACAGAAGTTCAGGTTCATAATGCTAGAAGTTCACGTACTACACGATATGCATTTTGTATTAAAAAGGAATAAAAATGCAAAGCCTAAAGTTTCGTTGCTAGAAGTTCAAGTGCTCGGCCCGAGAAATTTCAATTTATTTGCAAGAGAGGTTCATCTTGTATTTCCATGTTCAAAAACACATAAAAAATTGTTTTTGTGTTTTAAAATAATTCTCTCAATCCATAAAGAAGTTCAGTTATTATTTGGGAGCAATTTGATTTCAAAAAGAAAATAAAAATTCAAATTATGAAAATGGAAAAAGTTCGCGTACTACATGATGTGTGTTTCATATGAGAAAAAAAATGAATAAAAGGCAAATTCCAAAATTTTTCTTGTTATAAGTTCAAGTCCTCGGACGAAGAAAGTTAAAAAAATATTGTGAGAGAGCACTACAAAAAAAAGACACATCTGTGACATTTTGGGCCGAACGAATTTTTTTCTGTCATAGTTATGACACTTCTATGATGATAATTGTGAAAAAAACCCGGTATCATCATAGATGTGGTGGGCTCCTACTTCTATGACAAAAAATCATGACAGAAAATGGGCTTTTTGTCCTAGGCGGGCCGGAGACGCAGCTGCATGACATTCTTTGGGCCGTCCATGACGGAAAAAACTGTGGTAGAACCGAGGGCGAGGAAAATATCGGGGTGTTCCCGGTTACGGTGGGTGGTCGGGGCCGAGCGATGCGTGTTTCTCTCGTACACGCACGTGCTTGGGTGCGAGGCATTGGGCTCTAACTGAACCCGAGCGAGGTGTTCGCCTACTGAACCCTAGTGATTGCACTGCAGGCTACGCGTTACTGAACCTGAGCGATCGATCGATGGCTGTTAACTGAACCCGACCGAGCGATTCCTTCGCTACTGCTGCTAACTAAAGCCGATTGATATTGCCTCTGAATGAACAGTGAGCGTTGCTGGGGGGGGTTGGATGAACAGTTCCCGGTGGGGTGGATGAACAGGACCCCGTGGTGTTGCCTCTGGATGAACAGGACCCGATCGATCGAGCCGGTTGGGGCTGGATGAACAGGACCCCATGGAGGGCTGGATGAACAGGACCATCCCGTGGAGGACTGGATGAACAGTAGACGATGGAGGGCTGGATGGACAGTAGCCCATGGAAGGGTGGTTGAACAGGAGCCCATGGAGAGGGCTGGTTGAACAGTAGCCGGTGGAGTAGCATGCGGTGGAGGCTGGATGAACAGGAGCCCGTGGATGAACAGTCGCAGGTGGAGGCTGGAGGAGGTCGACGGTGGATCAATAGTAGCCCGTGGAGGCTGGAGGGGGTCGACGGTGGAGATGAACAGTATCCCGTGGAGTCCCGTTTTGTGGTACGCCACACCCCTCCCGATGAACATGACCCTGTTTTGACCGTAGCGCTCCAACACAAGTCTGTTTCCTCCGTTTTGCGGTACGCCACACCCCTCCCGATGAACAGGACCCCTGTTTCGACCATAGAAGGTCTCTTTCCTCTGTTTTGCGATATGCCAGACCCCTCCCAATGAACAGGATCCCGTTTCGACCGTGGCCGGTCGAACACAAAGCCGTTTCCTTCGTTCTGCGGTACGCCAGGCCTCGTTTCCATCGGCTGTTCCGTCCAAGCCCTCCCGATGAACACAACCACGCATTTCATTCCGACCAAGCCGGTTGACTCCCGATGAACATGACGACGACGCAGTTTCTCCATTCCGACCCAGCCATGTACACGAGCCCTGGCCGTACGTGTGCGCGAGTAGGCGTTCGAGACCCCGCCCGTATGTACGCACGTGGCCGTATTTTCTTTCTTGCACACTGGTCGCTGTAAGTACGTGTACATGCTACATGCGCGCCTCTACTACGACACATGCACGCTCTACATCGACCAGTATGTACGTACACGTTCGCGACCAAAATGACAATGTTATGTATGGTTCGATCAGGTGGGTCCCGACCGTTAGGCACTTCCTTGCGTGCAAAGATATAGCTGGTGGGTCCCAATAGTCAGGGGGGCGAATCATTTTTTGCCTGAACGCACTTCCTTGCATGCGAAGATGTAGCTGGTGGGTCCCAGCAGTCAGGGGGAAACTTTTTTTCATGAAATACGGTGGGTCCCCGCTGTCAAGTGCAGGAATAATTATTTTACGCGTAATAAGGAGGCACTTCCTTGCGGCTGCCGTGGACCCAGCTGTCAGCCTCTCCACGTACAGTACTCTTCCGATGGAAGTCGGTCGTTGACCACATTGACCATGCCGCGCCGAGAGCACCAAGGCGGTGGAAGACGGCGAGGCCTAGGAAGAGGACGACGCGGAGCCAGGGAAGACGTGACAGTGGATGCCCACGCGGAGAGGAGTACGAGGGTTCACTGGTTCGGCTGCGGTGTGAGGTTGCCGTTGACGCGGAATAATAGGGGGTGTGGGTGAGTAGAGGGATGGCATGGCCAGCGATGGGAGTAGTAGGGGCGGTGAGGCCTCCGCGGTATCACAGCCGGCCACGGGAGGCAGGAGCACGCGGTACGACCGGTGCTGGTTTGGGCGGCTGGAGCAAGAAGACCAGAGGTTGAAGAAGCACTACGGCCGTTGGATGGACATCGTACGGTCATTGGAGCTAGAGTCGTTCATATATTGACTAAGTTCACAAAGCCCTCCATCCCTGTCAACTTAGTAGGCCCACAAGTCAGCGTCCCACTATGGTGGGTCCCAGCTGGCAGGGGGGTATTCATTTTTTGTGCGCAATAAGGAGGCACTTCCTTACGTGTGAAGATATAGTTGGTGGGTCTGACCTGTCAATGGAGGGAACATTTTTTCAAGAAATATAGAGGTCCTTCCTGCGGGTCCCAGATGTCAGGTGGAGGAATCATTATTTTGCGCGTAATAAGGAGGCATTTCCTTGTGTGCGGCCATGGACCCAGCTGTCAGCCTCTCCACGTACAATCCACTTCTGATGGATGTCGTTCGTTGACCACGTTGGCCACACCGCGCCGAGAGCACCAGGGCGGTGGACGACAGCGAGGCCTACGAAGGGAACGACATGGAGCCGGGGAAGACACGGCAGTGGCTGCCCATGCGGTGGAGAGTACGAGGGTTGACTGGTTCGGCTGCCGTTGCTAGAAAATAACAGGAGGTGTGGGTGAGTAGAGGGATAGACAGGCCAGGGATGCGAGTATATGATGGGGCCGTGAGGCCTGCCCGGCAGCATAGCCAGCCATGGGAGGCGGGAGCAGGTGGTCCCACCGGCGCTGGATTTGGCGGCTGGAGCAAGAAGATCAGAGATTGAAGAAACACGACGGCCGTTGGATTGACATCCAACGGTTACGTCTGCTAGAATCGTTTGTTGACGTATATAATAACTAAAAAAATCTTGCATATGCGTCAACTTAAAAGGCCCACAAGTCAGACCATTCCCTCTTTTTTTAATAATGTATATATAGCTCATTGCGACTTCTTATGCAATTTATTGCAGTTTGTTTTTTTTGGTTGGCCAGGGCCAATTTCGCATATTTCGGTGGGTTCCAAACTATTTTTAATACCGAAATGTCGAGCCTGATTTAAAGTACTTTGAAGATACATTTAAATTAGGTTAATGCCCAGTGAAATAGGAATTTGAAAATATGAAAAAATTCAGAAATTATAAAGTAATTGCCAATTTGTCATCGGTTTTTATATTTACAACCAATTTCATATTACTTTCAAGATTTGCAGGCGCCTTGAAAGAGTTGCAGCCCATCAGGGCATAGAAAAATAAGTAGGTCTGGATTGGGTATTCCTGAGAAAAAATAAACTGGGCTCATTTTCACAAAGAAAAAATAGTTGGGTTGGTCACATGGTAAACATAAAATATAAGCCTGGGCTAGATGGGCCACAACCCAGTTCAAACCCAACTTCGTCTCAACAATAACAAAAAAAATACTGCTCGAGCAGCTACGTCCCAGGTGTCAGCCGATCTTGTGCTGTTCTCTTGTGTATTGACTATATACGCTCACAATGTCATGGGTCCTAGATGTCAGGAAAACACTAGGAGGAAGCATTTTATTTTTCCATACGCTGACATGGTGGGCCCCTACTGTCATCCTCTCCACATACTTCTGTCGATTCCTGTTGTTTGTTGACCATGTTGACAATGCGAGAGGGCGGCGCCGTGGCGAGCACACCAAAGCGCGCGGATGATGACGGTGAGGCCTCGGACGTCGGCGTTAACGATTTAGGAGACGGTGGGGCGGCGATGCATGCGCTGAGGCGCAGCCAGCCGTGGGAGGAGGAAGCAGGCGGCCCCGCCAGTGCTGGTTTGGTTTTGGCGACTGGAGGAAGACAGGACTGAAGAAACACGACAGACTGTAAAAACAGCAGGAGTACTTAACAACCTTAACTGAAACCAGCAGGGTCACTTAACAACCATATCTGAAAGCAGTATGAGTACTTATACAGGTTCAACCGTACAAAGCATGCCTCGAATAGTGCTAATTTGCCTACAGTTAACCAAGGGCAAGGCTGCCAAGCCCCAGGACAAGGCCCATGCGCCACCCCGCGCATCCACAACCTTCTGAAAGCGGCTTCATCTCGCAATATGGTCAATAAACAGGATATTCGCTTTAGAGCCATGAAAAAGCAGGACCATAATCTTCTGTCCTATTCTCCAAGATGGACGAGCCTTCATTATTTGAGACCACCCATGAATAAGTATCTTTTCACCTCCAAGGGGAATGGAGTAGGTCGACATAAACACCATGCTGTGACCAAGTGCAAGTCTGACCCGACCATGGTTAGACATCTGTATAGGAACAATAGAACTGGGCAGTTTCTGTTTCAAGAAGATCACATCTGTAAAACTATGTATAAGCAATAGTTTATGAACAACATATATAACAGAAAACAGCTCGTACCATAAGTTTCTCGACACAGTTGGACCTATGCAACGAGTGCAGCAGTGGCACACATATCCCACGTGGCCTTCCACCATTGAAATGCCCCACAAGGGCCTCAAGACGATCAATAAAGTGTAGGAACTTGTGTATGTCGTCCCAGTCAACTTCAGTGCCATCAGTAACAGCCAAGTTGTTACAGAATAACAAACGAGCAACCTGCTTAACTCTGAAAAACCTACACATGCCACCAATTATAAGAAAATATTAGTTAGAAGTAGCATCTTCGTGAGAGATTCGTTGCTACTTCTAAAGTTAAATTGTGACTAGTTAGATAGAATAGGTTTATTAAGAAGTAATCGAGGCAACAAGCAAGAACCAGATACAAAACGAACATGGATGAACAATTGGAACGGCGTCGGGGTGGAAGATCGCAGTGAAGATGGGACCAGGTTCTGCTATTTCCATCAACATTCATGCGCCAACTTTCAGTCCATAACACTTGAGAAAGTTTACCCAAGTTCGGCCATAAAAAAAGCAGCGATCTTCTTGGTTCATGAACCCAACTCGGAACTTATGTCCATGGCTTGTCTTCACTGTGACCATTAAACTGGTGTATTTAGTTATGGCAAGGCCGAGCATCTTGAGTACATGTGTTCTGGTGGAGCAAATAATGCACTGCAGGAAAAATAATATGAGAACACAATGTATTCCCTATCGAAATCTAGAAATAACTTCCTCATGCACGTCAATGTTAACCATCGTACTGGTAGTACCTTCTATCCAAATATAGCAATCAAAATTTCCAAATTAGTCGACAGCATGTTCAAAAAAACCCCACCCTCCTGGATAGAAAAGAGGATTCTAGAAACATACTGTGCATATTTTAAAATCCTGTGTTAGGATGAGAAGAAACAAGTGTGGCTCTCGCCAAGGGCGCAGAAACCTATAGGGTCCTCGCACTTTGGGCACTGCAAATGAAACACACTAGATTCAGTAGGAAGAAAAATGCATCAATGGCGGCGTCTGCCATCCTAGGATTACCCGCGACCAAGGGACTTGGATTTATCGGGGATGGATGAAGAATTCGTACCTGGTTCTCCATGAGAAAACCCTATGCAATCTCCGAGAGGGGGTTTTCTCTGAACAAGCCGACGAGGGAGAAGGGGATTCAGGCCTAGTGAAATATTGCTGCTTCGTCCGTCCAGCTTACTGCTAAAGCTGGAAAGGGGGGTTGTGATTTGACGGCTCATTGGGCATTACTGTGGCGCTACGATTGGGGTGTGTCTACCGTGCAGGTGTGCACTCTAATTTGTGCATATGGCACGTGGACCCCGTTGCCGGATGCCTGACATATCAACAAAAGGAAGTAGAAAGACAGAAGTAACTAGTTACACATAAATATATTTTTGACAGAGAGATACTCCCTCCGTAAAGAAATATACAAATCTTTTATATCACAACTTTATACATAAGAAAAATCAAGGGGAATATATATAACATATATAATTATAAAAAATAGAGTTGTTTTTAACACAGTATAGACAAGTTGGTGATGATGGTGTGCCTGCCATCCTGCAATATAGGCCGTCCGATTTATATCTGACGGATAGGAAGGAAACTATGGCAATTTTGCAAAAAGGTACCCACACACCTCTCCACATTTGCAAATAAGGCCATCCCTCGTTCATCCTTTTCTCTCACAAGATAAAATACTCATCCAAATGCATCTTGATGTTACGTGGAACGCACGGGCATTATGGGGGTTCAGCTAAGAATATAATACTTAGACAGGCTCACGGTTCTGGACTTTGGGCTGTAGGCCCACCCTGCATGTTTGGGGGCCCATGTGTTCTACCTCAGCGCTTTTCATATTGCAAGCGATCGGTATGGCGCTGGTTTTAGATGCTGTCGCAAGGCTAATGCACAAAATTGAATAAAGCACAGCAGCTGTTGGAATGAAATCGAACGATAGTTCCTAACCAGCAATGGGAATTGCAATTCTATCAACGATATACCATGTGATAAATAATACTGTCGTATTACTTATACACATATGACACTTGTTTCACCATGCTAGATTATTACATCAAAATCTCTCGGAGGATAGATCAGATCAGCAGTTGCGTGCTGCTACTGAAGAATTTCAAAGTTGATTTGGACCAGCTCTCCTTGCCGAGAAAGTTCGATTTTGAGATCATCCCCTACCGCAAGATATGATTTAGATTTGAACCTTGACCATCCTTTAGCATCAATCCTCATGCAACCATCCTTTGTACTTACGGTATATTGAGCAGGTTCATTCACACCAAGGCTGCGCATGGTAAGAGAAACTTGGCCGCTGTCGCCCGGATTGTTGAACGACTCCCTCGTTGCTCTAGGAATTCTCTGTTTGCAAACAAGAAGACATACCCAAACAGTTAGATCAACACAGTGAATCCTGCGAAACAACATGGAAAGAAAAAAGAACGAAGCACTTGGGCGGCCAATGCTTACAAAGAAGGTGGACATGTCGGTTTTTGTAAGGACTTTCGTATATGAAGTGTGAATTGCAGCCCAGTCTGTTGCCGATGCAACTACTCGTTCGGTTGCCGTTGCATGGGCCAGAGCAGATGCAAGTGTTGGTGCAGGTGTCAAAGCCGCCGCTGCTGCCGGAGATGGTGCTCCTTGTAGAGGTGGTGCCAGTGTCGGAGCAGGTGCCGGCGTTGATGCCCGATCCTCCGGTAGATCAGCCTGATCCGTTGACGCGGTCGGAGCCCAATCCTTGGCTGGATCAAACTGAGCTGCTGCCACTATCAGTGCTAGAGCAACAGCCGGTGCTCGATCCGTTGCTGAAGGTGGTACTGATGTGCGAGACAGTGGCGATCGTGTCTGGTCTGCTATGATCAGCTTTCTAACTTGACTAGGCTCCGTGACCATGATCCAATTTTTTTCTTCATTTCTTTTAAATGCAAGAAGGACTAATTTTGGCGTTTTTGTTAAACCAAACTGCAGTTCATCATAGGGATTCAGCTTGTACTTAGACAACAAACTGATCCAATTTTTTCCAGTAATATAAGTGATGGACAGTGCCTTCGTTACTGACACGACATAAGAAGTGAAACCTGCAAAAATAGTCATTGTAGAGCAAACCAAATGGTTTATTCTGTGATGAATGTCACATGGCAAAACCTACATCGTAAAATTGCAGTAAAAGAAAGAAAACATGACATTAAATCAATAAGATTTAGACAGTAAATAAATAAGATTTACTTGATGTGACACAAGTGAATCCTTACCAGGAAATCACTATGTTGAAGTACTAAACAGAAGATTGATCGTCCAACTACGGGTGGCATGCAGGGGCCCCGCCTACTCCCACAAGCAGGACAGTCCAAAGGTCGTGACAAATCGTATGGACCGAACATCCATGGGACTGGAAATCCTGGTGGGTGCGATAAACCCTGCAATGCATACAAATATTGGAGTGTAACCATAATTGATAAACCGTCCTCACAAAAAAGATGATCCGGATACTTCAAAATATACAGACTGAATTGAGAGGACAGACATTAACATAGACCGTTCTCAGTACCGACCACACACCAAAAGCGGCAGTACTAATAAACAATACAGGATTCACAAACACAAATCAAGTACTGAACAATAGTACTTACTACAGACAAGCAAAGTTGTACTAATTAAACTTTGTAGACTATTTCTTGCCACTGACTTACGGGATGAACCCCGCATAACTGACTAGGCCATGGACTTCGTGAGAGATGTCTACATGCACCTTCACCATCTTGTCAACCTTGGAGAACCTAACAGAGTGGTCTTTCCACTCATAAACATGATGATGAAGACAGGCTGCATCAGATTTGTTGGGAAGCTTTACAAGAACCACACCCTTCATAATCGAAGGCACAACTAGGAAATTGTTGTGGTCAAGTACAGCCTCGAGAACACGCTTGACAACAATGCTACAGGAAAACACTAGTTCAGGACACGTGGCGACAAGGACACATCAGCTGGATAGTTTAGCAGTAGAACTCATCCTCAGGTCTTCCAGTTCACACGGCATGACTTTGAGAATTTCATCTCCACCGCAAACCTGGTTCTAATTCAAACAGAAACCATATTTTATTACTACCTCCGTTTAGAAATATAAGATGATTTTTGATATTATACTCATATTACTACATATATGCACATAAATGAGTGAACAAAGACACTAGAACATGTCTTCAAAGGCATGAGAGCAGATGGATTACTTGCAATATCCATAACATAAGTTACTAAGGCAAATATACCCTCTTCAAAGGTAGCATTGATGTTCATAAAGTACCCCCTCCGTCCCAAAATTCTTGTCTTAGATTTGTCTAGATACGGATGTATCAAGTCACATTTTAGTATTAGATACATCCGTATCTAGACAAATCTAAGACAAGAAATTTGGGACAGAGGGAGTAGTTGAAAGTAATCTATAAGAAATCAGTGTCAACCTCTCGCATATTTTGGTGAAAACAGGAATTTAGAACCGTCATTTGGCACACAAAAATCACATGCAAGATCACCCAAAAAGTTGTACTACTAGTACTAGTACCGCGTGTTAGATGAAAAAACACGATCAAGATCGAGAAAAAGATCGTCAAGAAGGAATATTACCTGGACTTGCTTAATGAGGGGTCCCGGAGAGGGGGGCTTGGACAGGGCAATGGCTTTGAGCTTGTTTGCGGTAGTCTCGGCGGGGTGCTTGCGCTTCTTCATACCATGAGCCTCGACGGTTTTGGCCAGAGCCATAGACATCACTTTGGCCAGTGCTCCAGCGTCCATCAAGAAACTGTCAAATAGAAATAAAAGAAAATAAACCATAATCACAAACCCAAAAGAAGAACAGAGAGGGAGTTATAGGATCAGTCTCGGGGTTGCAAGACCGGGCCTTGGCCAGAATCAACACCATTTATGCGCTCACCTTTCCTTCTTTGCAAGAGAAGAACAATGGCAAAAGCAGGTCGGGTTTTTCTTGAAGAAATGAGGAACAAGATGAGGGAGAAGCGATTTGGGTAAAGAGGAAGCTGAGAGAGAAGAGTGAAATGTTGGTTGCTTCGTCCGTCCAACTTACTACTGGAAAGGAGGTGGTTTTGTGATTTGACGGCTCATTGGGCATTACTGCGGCGCATCGATCGAGGTAGTCTATCGTCACTCTACTACGGAGTAATTTAGTGCATGGCTGGTGGACCCTGATGCTGGCTGTCCCACATGTTGGTGAAAGTGAGTAATTTAGTGCATGGCTAGAGGAGGATCCGCACGGTAGAGCGTGTCCACTGTTTTTCTGAAGAAAAAATGATTACAACAAGCATTTCCACTCTTACAACGGAGGAGTGTGAAACACGACAGCCACTTGAACACACATAGTGCTCCTACTACTATGCATGTGCAGTGGTTCATACGTCAGTACTACATAATCTTGTTGCTGGTGTAGTAAGATATGACGACAACAAATGACGTTGTGCGCATGTCAACCATATGAACAGTAATGTAGTAACATAGTACCGCTTTTTCGACTGTCCGGTCGAGAATGACCAGTGAGATCAATGTTAACAGAACTAGGTCTATAGCGCACGGAGAGTACGGTGCTACAGTACTCCACGAAACATGAACCATATGAAGCACGAGTAGTGTTAGGCAGGGTGTATGAAGGGTGCACCGGATGGGAGCAAAAGTTCCCTTCTCGACCCACTTTTGGGTGTTTGGCAGAGTGCATGAAGGGTGCACGAGTCCACACTAGTAGGTTAACACAAATACACGAAGAGGAAACAACTATATTGACTGAGTTTGACTACACCCACACGCTTTGTGCTACAGTGACTGATCTGCACCGTCTGAGTTTGATCCAACGGTCATGTTGCGCCGAGACATGGACATGCCCATGCAGAGGGCGCCTAAACACCACCTAAGTCCCTCTGCTTCTCGAGGAGCACGATGTTGGTGATGCAGGGGGCGAAACAGCTGAAAGGCAATGCAATCTACGGGAAGGCGGAGGGAGCCAGCCGAGGAGCGGGGAATCTTTTGGTTTTCACCATGGTAAAACACTAGTCAATGACTTCTCACATCAGGGAGCAGTGGGTTTTATAGGCGGAGTCATTGTGATTAATTGTTCCCGCGCCTGCTCCCATCAATCAAAAAATTAAAAATCCTGTCGCGCCTGCTCCCGTCAATCAAAAAATTAAAAATCCAACCGCACCCAAACACCAGAGCAACGCCGCGGTGGATATTTAAATTTACCTGCCGACAAGTAGATAAAAAAGGGGTGAAAAAACAAATGTGGCGGCAGCCTAGCTAATCGGTCGAACTAGCCCAACTGGCTAGCCACCGTGCTTCACTGATGTACTTGGCGGGAAAGGTGGTCTTTCGTGATTTGATGACTCATTTACTTGCTTCGGCAAAAATGCGTGGTAGGGTGTCCCACGTCAGGAAGAATATATGTGTGCACCACCCGGGAGGACCCCGAAACCGCGCGGTAGGGTGTGCCATGTCTCGGCACGGAGGAAAAATGTGCGTGTAAAAATATACTGTATCAGACGTAGTACCTATGGTTCGACCTGGGGACCCAGCCAATCGGTCAAAAACACCCCACTAGACACACAGCTTCATCATGCTAACGTGGCACGGAAAATAGGTGTGGTTAGCTCTGTCTCGACCAGCCACAACGTCTCTTGTTCTAGGCGATTCTTCTATTTTCCAAGCTTTTTTTAGTTGTAATAACACCACGGCAAGCTGGAGAGAAGAGAGAGATCACAGACCTGGGACCCACCAGTAAGTGAGTAAACGGTCATGCACGTGTTAACGAGGCACTCCCTCTACTCTACTCAACGTAATACTGTATAAAATCAAGTTATGGGACAAAGACAACAACCGTTGTGGTTTCAGGCTATCGACTTACGCTTTGTAGTCCAGGTTGCCAGTTCGAATCTCGTATTTCAGATTTGTTAGTTTTAGGTCCAAATTTGATTAATGACAAGTGGGACCCCCATGTGTTGTTTCGATATTTCAATGTAGGATGGTTTTTTTTTTGAACAAACACTTTGCGCAGTTAGACAAGTAACAGCACGAGTTACACGTATTTTGCAAGTTTACGAACAAAAATGACAGTGGCGTAGAATATCACATCCACCCCGCAGCTTAGATGCTATGGTGATACGAGTTTTTACACCGTTGGAAGTGAGATCCAATGGCTTGGGAGTAGTCTTTGTAATTATGCGCAATTTCCAAACTCTCCAAAGGTTTTTTGCAAATAAAACATTCATGCCTTGTGTGTGCCGCTGCATCTTGGATCCAATGGCTCCTCGTTGCTCATATTAGGTGCTCCCCGTAGCTTAATTACCCGCTACGGTGACATGAACATCGAGGTTGTATGATCAGTGATCAGATGGCACATGCGTAGTACTTGTACTTTCTGCGCAATTCCCAAACTCTCTCAGCCGTATATTGCAAAAACATTCAAACCTCCTACCGTCGGCCATTAGATATCCGTGAACTCGTATCACCATAGAATCTACGGTGCGGGAGCACCTCATATTGTCCCGTGTGTGAAAACATAAGGTGCTCTCGCAGCTTGGATGCTACGGTGATACGAGCTTCGAGGTCGTTTGATTTGATATCCAATGGCATCTCAGCAGTCTTTGTGCTTGTAAGTAGTGGCTGAACTCTTTGGGGGCTTTTCTGCAAAAAAACCATTCGAACCACCAAGGAGGTGTTGGGTCACAAATCCAACGGCTCCGAAGAGCTTGTATCACCAAAGCATCTAAGGTGTGGTAGCACATGATATTCTTACATACAGGAGAATATGATGTCCTCCTTCATCTTAGATGCTACGGTGATACGAGCTTCATGGTCGTTGGATATGGGATCCAAGGGCATCTGAGTAGTTTTTGTAAAAATTATGTGCAATTCTCAAACTCATCAAGGTTTCCTATAAAAAATATTAAGACATCATGTGAGCTGCTATATCTCAGATCTACAAGCTCCAAGCAACTCATATCGGCATATAGCATCTAAGGTATGGGGGCACATGATATTTGATACGTCCATTTTGCATCATGCTTTTATATCGATATTTATCGCATTATGGACTGTTATTTCACTTTATATCACAATACTTATGGCTATTCCCTCTTATTTTACAAGGTTTATATAAGGAGGGAGAATGCCGACAGCTGGAATTCTGGGCTGGAAAAGGAGCAAATATTAGAGACCTATTCTGCGCAACTCCAAAAGTCCTGAAACTCCACGGAACGTCTTAAAACAAATAAAGAAAAATCCTCGCCAAAGATGAAGGCCAGGGGCCCACACCCTGCTCACGAGGGTGGGGGGCGCGCCCCCTAGGGCACCCCCCTACCTCATGGGCCCCCTGGTGGCTCTCCGACGCCCATTTTCTCCTATATGAAGTCTCTCGATGAGAAAAAAATAAGAAGGAACTTTTCGGGATGAGACTCCGCCGCCACGAGGCGGAACCTTGGCGGATCCAATCTAGAGCTCCGGCAGAGGTGTTCTGCCGAAGATACTTCCCTCCGGGAGGGGGAAATCATCACCATCGTCATCACCAACGCTCCTCTCACCAGGAGAGGGCAATCTCCATCAACATCTTCACCAGCACCATCTCATCTCCAAACCCTAGTTCATCTCTTGTATCCAATTCTTGTCTCGAAGTCCGGGATTGGTGCTAGTAGGTTGCTAGTAGTGTTGATTACTCCTTGTAGTTGATGCTAGTTGGTTTATTTGGTGGAAGATCATATGTTCAGATCCTATATGCATATTATTACCCCTATGATTATGAACATGAATATTCTTTGTGAGTAATTACGTTCGTTCCTGAGGACAAGGGAGAACTCTTGCTATGAGTAGTCATGTGAATTTGGTATTCGTTTGATATTTTGATAAGATGTATGTTGTGTAGCCTCTAGTGGTGTTATGTGAACGTCGACTACATAACACTTCACCATTATTTGGGCCTAGAGGAAGGCATTGGGAAGTAATAAGTAGATGATGGGTTGCTAGAGTGACAGAAGCTTAAACCCTAGTTTATGCGTTGCTTCGTAAGGGGCTGATTTGGATCCATATGTTTCATGCTATGCTTAGGTTTACCTTAATACTTTTGTTGTAGTTGCGGATGCTTGCAATAGAGGTTAATCATAAGTGGGATTCTTGTTCAAGTAAGAACAGCACCCAAGCACTGGTCCACCCACATATCAAATTATCAAAGTATCGAACGTGAATCATATGAACGTGATGAAAACTAGCTTGACGATATTCCCATGTGTCCTCGGGAGCGCTTTTCCTATTATAAGAGTTTGTTCCGGCTTGCCCTTTGCTACAAAAGGAGTGGGCCATCTTGCTGCACTTTGTTTACTTTTGTTACTTGTTGCTCATTACAATTTATCCCGTCACAAAACTATCTGTTACCACTTATTTCAGTACTTGCAGAGAATACCTTGTTGAAAACCGCTTATCATTTCCTTCTGCTCCTCGTTGGGTTCGACACTCTTACTTATCGAAAGGACTACGATAGATCCCCTATACTTGTGGGTCATCAAGACTCTTTTCTGGCGCCGTTGCCGGGGAGTGTAGCGCTTTTGGTAGGTGGAATTTGGTAAGGAAAAATTTATATAGTGTGCTGAAATTTACTATCACTTGTTACTATGGAAAGTAATTCTCTGAGGGGCTTGTTCGGGGTATCTTCACCCCGTACAGTAGAGCAAAGAGTTTCTCCTCAACCTACTGAACCTATTGAAAATGAAACTCCTTTTGAATTTCCTTCGTGTATGATGGAAAAACTGCTAGCTGACCCTTTTACAGGAGATGGAACAAAGCATCCTGATGAGCACTTAATATATGTGGATGAAGTTTGTGGATTATTTAAGCTTGCAGGTATACCCGATGATGTTGCTAAGAAGAAGGTCTTACCTTTATCTTTGAAGGGAGACGCATTCATATGGTATAGGCTATGTGATCATATGAGATCATGGGACTATAAAAGATTGAAGCTGGAATTTCATCAAAAGTATTACCCTATGCATCTTGTTCATCGTGATTGCAATTATATATATAATTTCTGGCCTCGCGAAGAAGAAAGCATCGCTCAAGCTTGGGGGAGGCTTAAATCAATGTTATATTCATGCCCCAATCATGAGCTCCCGAGAGAAATAATTATGCAAAGTTTTTATGCTCGGCTTTCTGAAAACAATCGCACCATGCTCGATACTTCTTGTGCTGGCTCTTTTATGATGAAGACTATTGAATTCAGATGGAATTTATTGGATAGAATTAAACGCAACTCTGAAGATTGGGACCTCGACGAAGGTAAGGAGTCAGGTATGACACCTAAGTTTGATTGTGTTAAATCTTTTATGGACACCGATATTTTTCGTAAGTTTGGCACTAAATATGGAGTTGACTCTGAGATAGTAGCTTCTTTCTGTGAATCTTTTGCTACTTATGTTGATCTCCCTAAGGAGAAGTGGTTTAAATATCATCCTCTCATAGAACTAAAAGTAGCTGCACCTATTAAAGTTGAAGAAAAGACTGTTACTTATAATGATCCTATTGTTCCTACTTCTTATGTTGAGAAGCCACCTTTCCCTGTTAGAATAAAGGATCATGCTAAAGCTTCAACTATTGTTCGTAAAAGCAATATTAGAACTTATACACCTCCTGAGCAAGTTAGAGTAGAACCTAATATTGCTATTGTTAAAGATCTCTTGTCTGATAATATTGATGGGCATGTTATTCAGTTCGAAGGTGAAACTGCTAGAATTGCTAAACCTTGTGATAAAGATAAACATAGACCTGTGGTAGGCATGCCTGTTATTTCTGTTAAAATAGGAGATCATTGTTATCATGGCTTATGTGATATGGGTGCAAGTGCTAGTGTTATACCGCATACTTTATACGAAGAAATTAAGAATGAAATTGCACCTGTTGAGTTAGAAGATATTGATGTTACAATTAAACTTGCCAATAGAGATACTATTTCACCAATTGGAATTGTTAGAGATGTTGAAGTCTTGTGTGGGAAAACTAAATATCTTGTTGATTTTCTTGTTCTTACCTCTCCGCAAGATAGCTTTTCTCCCATTATATTTGGTAGACCCTTCTTAAATACTGTCAATGCTACCATAGATTGCACAAAGAATGTTGTTACTATTGGATTGGATGATATGGTTCATGAGTTTAATTTCTCTAAATTTAGTAAACAACATCATGAGGAAGAATTACCTAGTAAGGATGAAACTATTGGTCTTGCTTCTATTGCCGTACCTCTTAGTGATCCTTTAGAACACTATTTGCTAGACCATGAAAAAGATATGTTCATGAATGAAAGAAGGGAAATAGATGAAGTATTCTTTAAATAGGAACCTATTCTACAACACAATTTTCCTGTTGAAATTTTAGGGGATCCTCCTCCACCCAAGGGTGATCCCGTGTTTGAGCTTAAACCTTTGCCTGATAATCTTAAATATGCTTATCTTGATGAAAAGAAGATATATCCTGTTATTATTAGTGCTAACCTTTCAGAGCATGAAGAAGAAAGATTATTGAAAACTCTAAAGAAGCATCGTGCTGCTATTGGATATACTCTTGATGATCTTAAGGGCATTAGTCCCACTCTATGTCAACATAAAATAAATTTGGAAGCAGATGCCAAACCAGTTCGTGATCCTCAACGATGTCTGAATCCTAAAATGAAAGAAGTGGTAAGAAAAGAAATACTAAAGCTTCTGGAGGCAGGTATAATATATCCCATTGCTGATAATGAGTGGGTAAGTCCTGTCCATTGTGTCCCTAAGAAGGGAGGTATTACTGTTGTTCCTAATGATAAAGATGAATTGATTCCACAAAGAATTATCACAGGTTATAGGATGGTAATTGATTTCCGCAAATTAAATAAAGCTACTAAGAAAGATCATTACCCCTTACCTTTTATTGATCAAATGCTAGAAAGATTATGCAAACATACACACTATTGCTTTCTAGATGGTTATTTTGGTTTCTCTCAAATACCTGTGTTGGCTAGAGATCAATCAAAGACTACTTTTACATGCCCTTTTGGTACTTTTGCTTATAGACGTATGCCTTTTGGTTTATGTAATGCACCTACTACCTTTCAAAGATGCATGATGGCTATATTCTCTGACTTTTGTGAAAAGATTTGTGAGGTTTTCATGGACGACTTTTCCGTCTATGGTTCCTCTTTTGATGATTGCTTGAGCAATCTTGATCGAGTTTTGCAGAGATGTGAAGAAACTAATCTTGTCTTGAATTGGGAAAAGTGCCACTTTATGGTTAATGAAGGTATTGTCTTGGGGCATAAAGTTTCTGAAAGAGGTATTGAAGTCGATAAAGCCAAGGTCGATGCTATTGAAAAGATGCCATGTCCCAAGGACATCAAAGGTGTAAGAAGTTTCCTTGGTCACACCGGATTTTACAGGAGGTTCATTAAGGACTTCTCAAAAATTTCCCGGCCTCTGACTAATTTATTGCAAAAAGATATACCATTTGTATTTGATGATGATTGTGTAGAAGCATTTGAAATACTTAAGAAAGCATTAGTCACTGCACCTGTTGTTCAGCCACCTGATTGGAATTTACCCTTTGAAATTATGTGTGATGCTAGTGATTATGCTGTAGGTGCGGTTCTAGGGCAAAGAGTTGATAAGAAATTAAATGTTATTCATTATGCTAGTAAGACTCTAGACAATGCTCAAAGAAATTATGCTACTACTGAAAAAGAGCTTTTAGCAGTTGTATTTGCTTGTGATAAATTTAGATCTTATATTGTTAATTCTAAAGTAACTATTCAAACTGATCATGCTGCTATTAAGTATCTTATGGAAAAGAAAGATGCTAAACCTAGACTTATCAGATGGGTTCTCTTGCTACAAGAATTTGATTTGCATATTGTTGATAGAAAGGGAGCTGAGAACCCCGTTGCAGACAACTTGTCTAGGTTAGAAAATATTCTTGATGACCCACTACCTATTAATGATAGCTTTCCTGATGAACAATTAAATGTTATAAGTACTTCTCGTAGTACTCCATGGTATGCTGATTATGCTAATTATATTGTTGCTAAATTTATACCACCTAGCTTCACATACCAACAAAAGAAAAAGTTTTTCTATGATTTAAGACATTACTTTTGGGATGACCCACATCTTTATAAAGAAGAAGTAGATGGTGTTATTAGACGTTGTGTACCTGAGCATGAACAGGAACAGATCCTACGCAAGTGTTATTCCGAGTCTTATGGAGGACACCACGCTAGAGATAGAACTACACATAAGGTATTGCAATCTGGTTTTTATTGGCCTACTCTCTTCAAGGATGCCCATAAGTTTGTCTTGTCTTGTGATGAATGTCAAAGAATTGGTAATATTAGTAGACGTCAAGAAATGCCTATGAGTTATTCACTTGTTATTGAACCGTTTGATGTTTGTGGCTTTGATTATATGGGACCTTTTCCTGCCTCTAATGGATACACACATATTCTAGTTGTTGTTGATTACGTTACTAAGTGGGTAGAAGCTACTCCAATTAGTAGTGCTGATCATAACACTTCTATTAAAATGCTTAAGGAAGTTATTTTTCCGAGGTTTGGAGTCCCTATTTAATGACTGATGGTGGTTCACACTTTATTCATGGTGCTTTCAGTAAAATGCTTGCTAAATATGATGTTAATCATAGAATTGCATCTCCTTATCACCCACAGTCTAGTGGTCAAGTAGAGTTGAGCAATAGAGAGCTTAAATTAATTTTGCAAAAGACTGTTAATAGGTCTAGAAAGAATTGGTCCAAGAAACTTGATGATGCATTATGGGCTTATAGAACTGCATATAAAAATCCTATGGGTATGTCTCCGTATAAAATGGTCTATGGAAAAGCATGTCACTTACCTCTCGAACTAGAACATAAGGCATATTGGGCTATTAAATAGCTCAACCATGATTTTAAACTTGCCGGTGAAAAGAGGTTATTTGATATTAGCTCACTTGATGAATGGAGAACCCAAGCTTATGAAAATGCCAAGTTGTTTAAAGAAAAAGTTAAAAGATGGCATGAAAAAAGGATACAAAAGCGTGAGTTTAATGTAGGTGATTCTGTATTGCTATACAACTCTCGTTTAAGATTTTTTGCAGGAAAACTTCTCTCTAAATGGGAAGGCCCCTACGTTATAGAAGAGGTCTATTGTTCCGGTGCCATAAAGATCAACAACTTCGAGGGCACAAATCCGAAGGTGGTAAACGTTCAAAGAATCAAACATTATATCTCAGGTAATCCCATAAATGTTGAAACCAATATTATTGAAACCGTAACCCCGGAGGAATACATAAGAGACACTTTTCGGAATGTTTCAGACTCCGAAAAGGAATAGGTATGTGGTACGGTAAGTAAACCGACTCCAAAACAATTTTTAAGGCAATATTTCTCCGTTTTGGAATATTTAGAAAAATAGAAAAATAAGTAGCAGTCCGGGAAGGACACGAGGGCCCCACAAGGGTGGTGGGCGTGCCCTACCCCCTGGGCGCGCCCCCTACCTCGTGAGCACCTCGTGTGCCTTTTGGAATCCGTTTTCTGCACGTTACGTATTTTGGTCGGTAAAAATTCATTATATATTATCCCGAAGGTTTTGACTCCCGTATCACGCAAACCTCCTCTGTTCTTGTTTCGAGCTATTTTCTGTCAGGGTTTTCCAGGCTAGGCATCATGTCGTCTCCCTCCTCCAACAATGGTGACAACAATTCTTGGCTAATGAAGATAGATCTGAAGAGGGAAGAACCCACGAGGGTCAACAAGGATGAAAGGATCAACAAGGCCACGGAGGATCAAGCTCCGGCAGCAAAAGACATCCTTCAACTTGATCATAACCTTCTTACCCCAACTGAGATTGCAGCTTTCAAGATGATTGAGTTAGCTCGTATACAAAATAAGTATCTCACACAAGAAAATATTTTGTTGAAGGAGCATATTGTCGCACTCAAGGGCATTATTCGCAAGCTGGAGGACCTCTTACGCTCAATGTGTGATTATCCATCACCTCCACCTTCTTCACCAACAAAGAAGGAGACATAATTGCTTGGGTATGGGCACTCCCCTTGGCAACTACCAAGCTTGGGGGAGGTGCCCCGGTATCGTATCACAATCGCAACTCCTATCTTTACCATTTTTCTTAGTTCGATCCTATTAGTAGTATCTTGATCTAGTAGAATAAAGTTTATGGCATGATCTAGTTTTGAGTTTTGCTTTATGATCTCTCTATGTAATCGAGTCCGTGAGCTATATATAATAAAGATTAGTGTTGAGTCAAGGGCTTGATTATTTTTGCCATGATCTTGGGCGAATAAAAGAAAAGAAGAAAAGAATAAAAAGAAACAAAAAGTTCATATTGATCTTATTGAGAGTAATGACTTCACATAGAAAGAGTATGATGATTAAAAGTTGTTGGGAGTTGGCAGAAATAGCTTTGGTCATTGTTGCAATTAATAGTAAGTAATAAGGAAAGACAGGTTTTCACATATAGATATATTATCATTGACATCTTTTATGATTGGGAGCACTCATTAAAATATGACATGCTAAAGAGTTGATGTTGGACAAGGAAGACAACGTAATGAGTTATGTCTTTCTTATATCTGAGATAAAGTATGTTGTCATGGATCCTCTAACTTGTTGAGCTTGCCTTTCCCCCTCATGCTAGCCAAATTCTCAGCACCAAGTAGAAATACTACTTGTGCTTCCAAATACACTTAAACCAGTTTTGCCATGAGAGTCCACCATATCTACCTATGGATTGAGTAAGATCCTTCAAGTAAGTTGTCATCGGTGCAAAGCAATAAAAATTGCTCTAAATATGTATGATTGATTGGTGTGGGAGAAATAAGCTTTATACGATCTTGTGATGTGGAAGTAATAAAAGCGACGGACTGCATAATAAAGGTTCATATCACAAGGGGCAATATAAAGTGACGTTCTTTCGCATTGAGATTTTATATATCCAACCATAAAAGCGCATGGCAACCTCTACTTCCCTCTGCGAAGGGCCTATCCTTTGTTATTATCTTCTACCTTATGCAAGAGTCATGGTGATCTTCACCTTTTCTTTTTCATTTTATCCTTTGGCAAGCTCAGCATGTTGGAAAGAACATGATATATATATATATATATATATATATATATATATATAATTGGATGTAGGGGAGCCCTATCTTTCTCTGTGTCCGACTAAAACTCCGTAACCACAAGTATCACGTGAGTGTTAGCAATTATGGAGGACTAAATGATAGTTGAGTATGTGGACTTGCTTTTTAGCTATGACATATACTCCTTCCGATGTTATGATAAATTGCAATTGCTTCAATGACTGAGAGTATAGTTTGTCGGAGCCCAATAAGGTTTATGATTTATACCTTTGCATTGTGAATAGATCATCATTTGAACATAAGTAATCATATGACAAAATCTATATATGTTGCTGTTATGAGAATAATCATGATGCCTTCATTTCCGTATTTTATTTTTATCGACGCCTCTACCTCTAAACATGAGGACATATTTATTGTTATCGGCTTTTCGCTTGAGGACAAGTGAGGTCTAAGCTTGGGGGAGTTGATACGTCCATTTTGCATCATGCTTTTATATCGATATTTATCGCATTATGGACTGTTATTTCACTTTATATCACAATACTTATGGCTATTCCCTCTTATTTTACAAGGTTTACATAAGGAGGGAGAATGCCGACAGCTGGAATTCTGGGCTGGAAAAGGAGCAAATATTAGAGACCTATTCTGCGCAACTCCAAAAGTCCTGAAACTCCACGGAACGTCTTAAAACAAATAAAGAAAAATCCTCGCCAAAGATGAAGGCCAGGGGGCCCACACCCTGCCCACGAGGGTGGGGGGCGTGCCCCCCCTAGGGTGCGCCCCCCTACCTCGTGGCCCCCCTGGTGGCTCTTCGACGCCCATCTTCTCCTGTATGAAGTCTTTCGATGAGAAAAAAAATAAGAAGAAACTTTTCGGGACAAGACTTCGCCGCCACGAGGCGGAACCTTGGCGGATCCAATCTAGAGCTCCGGCAGAGCTGTTTCTGCCGGGGATACTTCCCTCCGGGAGGGGGAAATCATCACCATCGTCATCACCAACGCTCCTCTCATCGGGAGAGGGCAATCTCCATCAACATCTTCACCAGCACCATCTCATCTCCAAACCCAAGTTCATCTCTTGTATCCAATTCTTGTCTCAAAGTCCGGGATTGGTGCTAGTAGGTTGCTAGTAGTGTTGATTACTCCTTGTAGTTGATGCTAGTTGGTTTATTTGGTGGAAGATCATATGTTCAGATCCTATATGCATATTATTACCCCTCTGATTATGAACATGAGTATGCTTTGTGAGTAATTACGTTTGTTCCTGAGGATAAGGGAGAAGTCTTGCTATGAGTAGTCATGTGAATTTGGTATTCGTTTGATATTTTGATAAGATGTATGTTGTCTAGCCTCTAGTGGTGTTATGTGAACGTCGACTACATAACACTTCACCATTATTTGGGCCTAGAGGAAGGCATTGGGAAGTAATAAGTAGATGATGGGTTGCTAGAGTGACAGAAGCTTAAACCCTTGTTTATGCGTTGCTTCCTAAGGGGCTGATTTGGATCCATATGTTTCATGCTATGGTTAGGTTTACCTTAATACTTTTGTTGTAGTTGCGGATGCTTGCAATAGAGGTTAATCATAAGTGGGATGCTTGTTCAAGTAAGAACATCACCCAAGCACTGGTCCACCCACATATCAAATTATCAAAGTATCGAACGCGAATCATATGAACGTGATGAAAACTAGCTTGACAATATTCCCATGTGTCCTCGGGAGCGCTTTTCCTATTATAAGAGTTTGTTCCGGCTTGTCCTTTGCTACAAAAGGATTGGGCCATCTTGCTGCACTTTGTTTACTTTTGTTACTTGTTGCTCGTTACAATTTATCCCGTCACAAAACTATCTGTTACCACTTATTTCAGTACTTGCAGAGAATACCTTGCTGAAACCGCTTATCATTTCCTTCTACTCCTCATTGGGTTCGACACTCTTACTTATCGAAAGGACTACGATATATCCCCTATACTTGTGGGTCATCAATATTCTCCCGGGGAGGAGGGGTGGGGGTGCACAACCAATCGGTGGTTGGGAGGGTGGGGACAAATATAATCTAAACAACCCTAAGCAGAGCTGCACAATTTTATCTAAGGTCGAGGGGTTGACCCCCGACCATCATAGCTCCGCCTAATTAAACACAACATTTGCATGTACTGTAGTACTAGACTTAATATTCATGTTTCAGTTTCATGTTCATTTTAAATATTGAATTGAGGACCATGCATGCCTTATATTTTACTCCCTTCGTTCCTAAATATTAGTCTTTTTAGATATATCAAATGGACTGGCACATACGGATGTATATAGACATATTTTAGAGTGTAGATTCACTCATTTTACTCCGTATGTAGTCATTTGTTGAAATCTCTAAAAGACTAATATTTAGGAACAGAAGGCGTATTTTTGAATTCGTGTCATACATGCATGGTTTGGAAAAATAAATGCACTATACTTATTGGATTGTTGTTGTGTTCGTGTGTGTGTGTGTGGTCATATGCTTGATACATACAAAGTTTTCTCACCTCCATATTGTTCATCTTTTAAATTTGAATTTGCGTTGAAAAACTTACTAGGGATACCATGAAATGTGAAATCCACGTTTGGATCACTATATCACAAACTCACTCTAATTCAACAACTCGTCATAAATCAATTACCACGTTGAGATTAGGCATTGTAAAACACATAGATTCGTTCAGCAATTTAAAAGGTTCCTTTCATATTCTCGAATGGTAGGACCCAACGGCATACCAGCCAGACCTTGGCTCGTGTTGATCCTTAAAAAAAAACCGGGCTCATGTCCTTCTGGTGGCATGCGTGGTACGCACATTAGGCAACCCCAACCAGTCGAGCCTCCATGTTTCGAGTCAAAATATCTGGCGGCCAGAATTCCATCCCTAGGAAATTCCCCTCATGTCCCCGGTCCATAATGACTACCGATGAACAACGGAGGGATGATTTAGTAACTAGACAACGTTACCTACCGTGCCGAGCACGGTTCAATTCCCTCGGTCGCCGCTCGCCAAGGTCACCCATCAACTGCATTGCCTAGTACTACTACTACACCATGATGAGCACAGAATTGAGCCCGTTTGTTCGTGCCTAGTACTTGAGTTAATATATCAGGCAATGCACTGGTACGGAGGGATTATCCTTTTACTCTGCATATATAACTTGTCTGAAATCTAACTAAGCAAAATGTTTGACCAAATCCTTTCTTAAGAAATACAACAGGACAGATGTATGGCTTGAAAATTTATTGCATGACACATGTTATGATATTGTTTCGAATCCTCGATCTTAAATTTCAGAAAATCCAAAAGTGACTATAAATTCTTGAAACTGAGCATGGTCACATGATATGGCACAAATATTACTTCGTAATTTTTTTCTTCAATTTGAGACAAGCTGCTTATTACAAGTTGCACAAATGAAGAGCCAAGGTATTTTGGAACAAAGACCTGTCACGTTAAGGAAAACGCTTTCACTATTGAAACCGGGGGCGTTTACGTGCCGCCACGAGTCCCGCTTCTCATCGACAGGCGCCGTCCGAGCAAGCGTGTGAGTCGACGGGAGGCGTGCGAGCAGACCGCTGCGCCGGCTGACAGGGAGGCGTGCGAGCAGACCGGTGTGTAGGCTCACCGGGAGGCCAGCCCTTTGACCAGGCTCCGCCGCCCACCTTCGTCCCTACTTCTCCCACTTTTAATGTCGCTGGCGCCGCAGTTTAAAATCAACCCCGCACTACTCGGTATCGCTACAATCTTCTCTCTTCCTCTCTGATTCTCCTGTCGTCTACCTCCAACCAGCCTGACCTAAACGTACGCCACACTGCATCATGATGGTCTGCCCTTAGTCTTCCAGTTTTCTGAGGAAGACACCCATTCGAAGTCTCAAGAACATAAGGCGCTTTGGGACGAGCTTGAACTGGCCTTGCGGGAAGATGCCGCGCCTGTCCCCGCTCCCGTTCCGGCTCCCATTGCCCCGACTGCGCCAGCGCCCATCCCCGTGGCATTGATGGGCTGGGAGCTGCACATTGCCGCCGAGCTTGATTCCACGGGGTTCCACGAGGTCCCCACCGACTTTCACGTGCCCGTGCACCTGCCAGCGCATGCGCCCGCGCGTGCACTGATGCGCACGCCCGTGCCGGTGCCCGTGCACCTGTCAGCATGCGCCTGCGCATGTACTGACGTGCGTGCCCGTGCCGGTGCCCGTGCACATGAATGTCTCCGCTGTGCCGTTGATAGCGCTCGTCCCTGCGTGGGTGCCAGTGCCCCCCTCAGCGGCATGGATGGCCGCCGTCGACTGCTTCCTTGCACCAACGCCAGTCGCCTCCTCCCGCCAGTTCAATCGCTCCAAAGTCTAGAACATTTTGGCCTTCCTTGAAGCTAGGCCAACATCCAGGAGTATGCCAACAATGGTGCAAAGCGCGCCGTCACCATCGGTCAGTGGCCCGACGACACACAGAGCACGGCAGAGGAGCCGCTTCCCACCGCAAGACGCCCCCGCCACCGCCGCGTAATCTAAATTGGCCATGAAAAACGTTCAGATTGCCATGCTTAAAATCTGAACGTTTATCATTTCCGTTTATTTTAGATCAATTGTCGTATAATTTAAAGTCGGAGTTAGACTGAACGAAATCTATGGTTTGATCGATTGAATGTTCTGCTAGAGCCGTATCAAATTAAATATAAAACGTCATCAAGCCGCATGTATTCTTTGTCATCCAACAACCTAGATTGCTTCAATGTCGAGCGCTCAACACGTTTAGCGTGCAGTTAATTTCATGCCAAAAAAGTGCTTATCACATAATAACACGCAAATAATATCCTACTTAATATCCGCATGCACTTAATATACTTCCAAATTAACGTGCATTGCACGTACACACTGACTAGTGCTGCTAGTACGTGAAACTGGTGTTGTAACTTGTGAACGCGTCCAGATATGGTCAACGGCAACATTGCCCACGAGTTCTTCGTGTTTGCCCATGCGTCTAAACGCTGAAGGGGAGGAGAGAGAGAGCACACATGGAACCCACCAGTAAGTGAAGGCGACTAGTACTAAAAATAATATTACATGTTATCCATTAAATAGGCTGTGGTGATATAAAAACATTATGTGAACAAAGGGAGGTACAACAAACATTGTTGTTCTACGTATGTTGCCTATTAACGTGTGGCTTGAAGGCCCTGGTCGCATTTTCGATCCTCATTCTTTATTTTTTAATTTGTATATGGGTCCAAATTTGTTTCATGACATGTGGGCCCCTCGGTGTGTAGTTTGTAGCACTTTAATTTGTGGGTTGAAATTTGTTCCATTCCAAGTGGACTATCGGTGTGTAGTTTTGTAGCTTATTTATAATAATTAAAGAGAACAACAGAGTTTTTTGCAATAATACCATGGTGCGATGTTGAAGGCGAGAAAGGACGTGCGAGAGAGCGATGACCGAGCCAGAGGGAAAACAACTAGGGGAGTTGCAGGGGTTGCAACGGTGTTTGGAGTAGTTGTGGACCGAATGCTACGAAAATATAATCTAAACCGACCGGAATAAATGCCTACACAAATTAATCCAAGGTTGGAGTGCCCCTTGCAATGTAAATAGCTCTGGCTTTGCGAGGGATGGAGAGGTAGCTTTGATGTGTGGAAGATACAGCGTGAGAAAGTGAGGTCAATTGAGAGACATATAGATAGAGAGACAAAGTGAGTGTGGTCCGACATTCATTGAACAGATATATATGCTCTGGAGATATATTGTCCGATTGAGCTTTTGGCAAGGGTGAGGGCTGTAAGATAGAGCTTGAGAGATGATCCAGTCAGAGACGTGTAGATATATTTTGTGCGTGGGAGGAAGCAAGGTCAATCGATCACATAGGGTCGTCGTGCGATTGAAAGAGTGAGACGGGTTGCAGAGAGTGACCTAGATAGACAATGTGCGTGAGAGAGTATACAATGTGAATAGGTCGAATTGGGCTCAAACATGGTGATATATCGTTTTTGTCCGAGAATGAGCGAGGTCAATCGATACATACAAAGAGAGAGAGAGAGAGAGAGAGAGAGAGAGAGAGAGAGGGAGAGAGATTGAGCGAGCGTGGCCCGCCATGAGGTCGAAAGAGTGGGGGCGTCTTGGATGGACTGGCCTAGATAGAGAATCTGCGTGAGAGAGTATAGAGTGTGTCGATCGAGGCCCGAACAGGGAGATATATCATTTGTGTGTGAAAGAAAATGATGTTAAACGAGATTCAGATAAAGAGAGCGAGATTGAGCGAGTGTGGCCCGCCGTGCAGAATAAAGAGTGAGACAGTCTCGAGGGAGTGACCTAGATAGACAACGTGCGTGCGTGCACATGAGAGGTTGGGGGGCTAGATAGGCAATGCATGTATTTAGAGCGAGTGGGTGAGAGGGATAGGGAGAGAGAGAGAGCTCGGCATGGGGTGCAATGGCGGGTGTGTGAGGTAAATACATTTGGTAACAGAGTGGAAAAAGGGGGTTGTGTAGTTGAGAGAGTTAGAGATCGAAACATGGAGAGAAAGAATGAATGTGTGTTGGAAACCAATAGCTTCCTAAGGTGGTTAGGAGAGGAAGATTGACCGATACAGGAAGTATGTAGTGTGTGTGCGGGGGGGGGGGGGGGGCTAAAAACAACATTTGAATGTAGATAGTACGAGACTTAATATCGATGTTTCAATTCGGTGTACATTGTAAGATTTGAACTAAGGACCATGCATATGGGTAATTATTTCGAATTCGTGCCATACTAGGTTTCGAAAAGTTGACATTGACTCGATTTGTTGTGCTATTTTGTAGGTCATATGTTTGAATCCATCCAAAAGTTTTCTCAGTAGCATGGTGTTCATCATATACATATGAATTTGTATTAAAAAAGTAGCGTGGATACAGTGAAATGCGAAATCCACGTTAGAATTGGAGATCACTATGTGACACACACTCTAATTCAAATAATTAATTATGTGATACACACTCTAATCCATGTTAGCGTGGATACCATTTCGTTTTTTTCAAATAACTCCTCATTAATTAATTTATAGTATCTCGTTTCGAATGAGTAATTATTTGCAAGGAAAACACGGGCATGGTAATACATACAGATTCATTTGAAAATGAAAGAAGATTTGTTTGCATTCTCAAATCTCCTCTCAAATGTAGGCGCACCAGGCAGACCAGGGTCGTGTCGTGGTGGTCGCGTGTGTCGTATGGTGGCTTAGCACTCAGCCACCCACCCGGATGATGCTTCGGTGCCTTAAGGCACCTACCTTTGTGTCTATGACATGTGGGCCCAACAGGTGGATGGCCCACATGTAAGTGACCCAAAGGCAGGTGCCTTTAAGGCACCGAAGCTGCATCCCACCCACCCTCTCCCTCCCTCTGAGGGAGTCCTGGACTAAGGGGTCCTTGGTGTCCGACCTGTTATCTATGGGCCGGACTGATGGGCTGTGAAGACATGAAGACCGAAGACTGCACCGTGTCCGGATTGGACTTTACTTGGCGTGGAAGGCAAACTTGGCGACCAAAGATTCCTTCTTATGTAACCGACTCCATGTAAACCCCAGATCCCCTTGGTGTCTAATATAAACCGTAGGGGATAGTCCGAAAAGGACATCACATATACTCATTACCATATTCATAGGCTAGGCTTCTAGGGTTTAGCCATTACGATCTCGTGGTAGATCAACTCTTGTAATACTCATATTCATCAAGATCAATCAAGCAGGAAGTAGGGTATTACCTCCATAGAGAGGGCCTGAACCTGGGTAAACATCGTGTCCCCTGTCTCCTGTTACCATCGATCCTAGACGCACAGTTCGGGACCCCCTACCCGAGATCCGCCGGTTTTGGCACCGACATTGGTGCTTTTATTAAGAGTTCCACTATGCCGTCGGCAGAAGGCTCGATGGCCCCTTTGATCGTAAATAATGACGCTGTCCAAGGAGGAACCTTCCCCTCGGATAGATCTTCGTATTCGGCAACTTCGTACTGCGGGCCAACTCGCTTGGCCATCTGGAGCAGGTCAACAGCTACGCCCCTGAAAGATCAATTTGCTGGCCTTCCTAGTGAGGATGCCGCTACCCATCTAAACAGCTTCATTGATTTGTGTGACATGCAAAAGAAGAACGATGTGGATAATGATATTGTTAAATTGAAGCTATTTCCGTTTTCGCTTAGAGATCCTGCTAAAACTAGGTTCTCTTCCTTGCCTAAAAGAAGTATTGATTCATGGAATAAGTGCAAAGATGCTTTTATCTCTAAGTATTTTCCTCCTGCTAAGATTATCTCTCTTAGAAACGATATTATGAATTTTAAGCAACTTGATCATGAGCATGTTTCACAAGCATGGGAGAGGATGAAATTAATGATACACAATTGTCCTATACATGGTTTGAATTTATGGATGATTATACATAATTTTTATGCTGGATTGAATTTTGCTTCCAGAAATCTTTTAGATTCGACCGCAGGAGGCACTTTTATGGAAATCACTTTAGGAGAAGCTACTAAACTCCTAGATAATATTATGGTTAATTAGTCTCAATGGCACACCGAAAGATCTACTAGTAAAAAAGTTCAAGCGATAGAAGAGATTAATGATTTGAGTGGAAAGATGGATGAACTTATGAAATTGTTTGCTAATAAGAATGCTTCTTCTGATCCTAATGATATGCCTTTTTCCACTTTGATTGTGAATAATAATGAATCTATGGATGTGAATTTTGTTGGTAGGAACAATTTTGGTAACAACGCGTATAGAGGAAATTTTAATTCTAGGCCGTTTCCTTGTAATTCCTCTAATAATTATGGTAATTCCTACAACAACTCTTATGGTAAATTTAATAAAATGTCCTATAATTTTGAGACTAGTGTTAAAAAAAATTATGAATTCACAAAAGAATTTCAATGCTTTGCTTGAAGAAAAATTGCTTAAGATTGATGAGTTGGCTAGGAACATGGATAGAATTTCTCTTGATGTTGATTCTTTGAAACTTAGATATATTCCACCTAAGCATGACATCAATGAGTCTCTCAAAGCCATGATAATTTCCATTGATTAGTGCAAAGAAAGAACCGCTAGGATGCCTACAAAGAAAGATTGCTTTGTGAAAGCGTGTTCTTCTAGTTTTCATGATAATAATGATGAAGATCTAAAAGTGATTGGTGTGTCTCCTATTAAATCTTTGTTTGCCAACATTAATCTTAATAAAGATGGGACTGGAGATGAGTCAACTTTAGTTAGAAGGCGTCCCAATGATACGGAGTTTTTAGATCTTGATGCAAAAATTGGTAAAAGTGGGATTGAAGAGGTCAAAACTTTACATAGCAATGAACCCACTATTTTGGATTTCAAGGAATTTAATTATGATAATTGCTATTTGATAGATTGTATTTCCTTGTTTCAATCCATTCTAAATTCTCCTCATGCTTATGATCAAAACAAAGCTTTTACTAAACACATCGTTGATGTTTTAATGCAATCCCATAAAGAAAAGCTTGAACTAGAAGTTTCTATCCCCAGAAAACTTTACGATGAGTGGGAACCTACTACTAAAATTAAGATTAAAGATTATGAATGCTATGCTTTATGTGATTTGGGTGCTAGTATTTCCACGATTCCAAAAACTTTGTGTGATGTGTTAGGTTTCCGTGAATTTGATGATTGTTCTTTAAATTTGCATCTTGCGGATTCCACCATTGAGAAACCTATGAGAAGAATTAATGATGTTCTTATTGTTGCAAATAGGAATTATGTACCCATATATTTCATTGTGTCGGTGTACTAGAGTAGGGGTACCCTAGTATCCCGAACTCGTGCACGGGCAGTTGCAGCACCCCGCGGCAAGGCTTGCCGGGTGACCGCCAAGACCCTCCGTGGATCCCTTGAAGACCATTCAAGAACAAAGTACTCAAACCAAGGCCCCGGCAAGAGGAGCTTGCCGGGAAGTCCAAACAAGGCTCCGACAAGAGGATCTTGCCGGGAAGAGACAAGACCCCGGCAAGAGGAGCTTGCCGGGAAGGCTACTCAAGGCATACCAAGAAAGCTTGCCGCGACGCGCCCTGCGTCCCGGCAAGATCCGGCGAGTGACAAGCTTCCGGACGCGACAAGACGACGGCCGCGGCAAGGAGCTTGCCGCGGGAAACCCCCACTTCGTGCCCGCGCTCCAGCACACCTGCTAACGTGTCGCTCTGGGACTCTCCCAAGCACACGTGGCAGGAGGCCGTGCAGCTAGGGGTACGTGGTGGCAAGCGGAGATGAAGAGAAGCCCATCGTGGCAAACGGTGGCGCTCCTAACGGTCACCTTTTGCACTGTTTAGGAGACTCAGACAGGCATTTAATGCCCTTGTCCCCTACCGTCAGAGTTAGGTAGGGTGCACTGTATCCACAGTAGCGGTAGCTGCACCTACTGCATCCTTTTCCATTTTTACCCTTCTAGTCTACGTTGCCACCTGTGGTTAACCCCTTGAAAGTATAAAAGGAGGCCCAAGCGCAACGTAGAGGGGGTTCGGCCAGTTCGGCTCATTGGAGATACCAGAAACACTCCCACGCTCAGTCTGGTAGCGTCGATCGCTCCTGGGCAAAGATTCAATACACACAAACAAGCAGCAGTAGGGTTTTACGCATCCGTGCGGCCCGAAGCTGGGTAAAATCCCCCCCCCCGCGTGCACCGCCTCGATCCGCTCTTTGTGCGCTCTCCGCCTCCCACCGAACCGAAAGGGGCCCTGTCCCCATAGGTGTTGGTGGAATCAGCACCCCCCGACATCTCTGGCGCGCCAGGTAGGGGGCGTCGAGATTGTGCGAACCCGATCCGGCGTGCGCGCAAGTTAAATCTTCGTCGTCTTCATTGACATGCCACCGAAGAAGAAGGGTTCGGAGACAGCTGTCCCGTCTGCGTCGCTTCCACCGCCTCCGGAGCAAACGGGTGGTGGAGTGGACGCCGGCGGAGGAATGGGCGTCGACGAGGGTGCCCACAGCGCTACCAAGTCTAAGGACAAGGCGGCACAGACCTCGGCGTCCATGCGAGCACCGCGCCCCTCTCAGGAGGCGCGGGACCAGCAGCGTCATAGCGTTCGCAGCGCTATACGTCCGCTGACCCAAGATCAAGCTGGTGGTTCGCGTGGCGTTCAAGACCAGCATGCACGCCAGCATGCTGGCCCCAGCAAGGTGCGGTCGCCGGGACGGGACGCTACTCCTTCTAACTTGGTTAGGAGTCCGAGCACGCCCCTCTCCTCGCACCGTTCACCTCCGCCGCCCACCACTCCAGCAGAAGCCTTGGCGCGGGCCCAGCTGCTCTTGGACTATCCTCCGACGGCGGACAAGACCGACGAATGGAGGGCCACTATCCAGAGCCTCATCGGCTTCGCCAACGGCGACACTGCGCGGCGACCAAGCACCTCGCTGCCGCGGCAGGACAGCCGGACGCGAGCCGATGGCAACAAGACTGAGGGAGGTGCGACTTCCATGCACTCCCCACTACGAAGGCCAAAATTGTCGACTCGCCGGGTCCACCCCAACAGCGGCTCCACCGCGTCGTCGGACCCACGAGTTCGTCGCGACCAGCGCCAAGTTCTCCATGAACGACAACAAGAAGACGCCCGAACCCGCATCGAGCGCCGAAGAGAAGCGCGACGTCAATCCGACAAGCGCGCTGGGCTCTCTGTTGACATGCATGCGCCAGGGGAACCAGGCGATCTGCCGTACGCGGTAGGTTGTCCTGCGTTCACCCGTGAGCTGCGGCAAGTCCAGTGGCCCAGCACAAAGAATTTCAAGCCAGACGTGCCGGAGAAGTACGACGGCAAGACGCATCCGTCGGAGTTCCTCAGCATCTACACCATTGCGGTGCAGGCTGCCGGGGGGCGAGATGACAAGATTCTTGCCAACTACTTCCCGCTGGTGCTCAAACCCAATGTCAGATCCTGGCTCATGCACTTGCCGGACAACTCCATATCCACCTGGGCTGATCTGTGCCATCAGTTTGTCGGCGCCTTTACAGGCGGCCACAAGCCACATGGCCAAGAGAGCGATCTTCATCTGCTCGCCCAGAAGGAAGGAGAGCCATTGCGCAAGTACATTCAGAGATTCAGCCGCGTACAGCACAACATCCCAGACGTCCACCCCGCCGCGATCATCAGCGCGTTCCATCAGAACGTGCGAAACCGAAGGATGAGGGAGGAGATGGCGATGTGTAAGATCAGAGACGTCAGCGAGCTTTACGCCTTGGCTGACAAGTGTGCACGCGCTGAAGAGGGGAGGAGGCTCCCCGGAGAGAGTACAGGAGCAGGAGGATCTGACAGTGAGGATCCCGCCCCGGCAAGGAAAGGCCGGCGGCGGAACAACAAAAGGAATAAGGGTAAGGAAGTGCTGGCTGTCGAGCAGACCGGCAACGGAGGTGGCGCCAAGGAAGCTAAGGCTGGTGGCTCCGACAAGGAGGCCCATCCGGTGGCGGCCGCCGACAAGCAGGACAGCTCCGGCAGGCAGTATTGCAAGATTCACCGCACCAAGGGTCACGATCTCCAGAACTGCAAGAAGGTCGAACAGCTTGCTGAGCAGCAGAAAGCTGAATACGAGCGACGCGACAAAGAGAAGGCCCAGGAAGGAACTGGTGGATCCGGCAAGAAACGCCCCGGCCGGGGAGGACGCCGCGGCAAGGCCAAACAGCGGCAAGGAGACAGACCTCCCCGCGGCCGCGACAAGGATGAAGATGACGACGATGACGAAGACGTGGATGATGATGAGGCCGATGAGCAGGAATTTCAGAAAGCCACAGAGGTCCTGTGCGTTGACGGTGGCGCCTCTCTGCATACTTCGCACCGCCAGCTCAAGCAGTGGATGCGGGAAGTGAATGCAGCGGAGCCATCCATAGAGTCACGCAAACCCCTGAAATGGTCCAGCACGCCTATCATCTTCGACATTGGAGATCACCCTGATCGCATAACTGCGGTCGGGTGCTTGCCGATGTTGGTTTCACCAACTATCCGCAACCTCAAGGTCACAAAGATGCTAGTTGACGGCGGGGCCGGCTTGAATCTCATCTCCTCCGCGGTCCTTCACAAACTCCAGATCCCCGACAGCGAGCTCGAAGAGACCGGCACATTCCAAGGAATCAACCCGGGAAGGAGCAAGCCGAAAGGGAAGATCACGCTGCCGGTCACATTTGGCAGCGAGCTGAATTTCAGAACTGAGAGGGTCACATTTGACGTTGCCGATTTTCCATTGCCCTACAATGGGATCCTTGGCCGTCCAGCGCTCGCCAAGTTTATGGCAGCCTCTCACTATGCATACAACGTGCTCAAAATGCCAGGCCCGATAAGTGTCATCTCTGTCCCCGGCGACAAGAAGGATGCCCTTATCTGCGCCGACAAGATCTACCGGGAAGCAGCAGCCGCAGCCGATCACCACACACTTGCCGCTGAAGCTCCCGGGGGGAAGAAGAAGGCCAAGTCCGGCAAGAGCTCTGATGCCCACTCCGGCAAGCGCACCTCTTCGGAGTGCTGCGCTACCGTCGAGGTCGCACCATCGAGCTCCACCGGCAAGTGCAAGAAGACGATGGCAGCTCCACCCGAGACCAAGAAGGTGTCCGCCAAGGAGGACGGCACTGGTGGTACCTTCACCATCAGTGCCACGCTTGACCCCAAATAGGAAAGCGCGCTCATTGCTTTCCTGCGGGCGAATGTCGACGTGTTTGCATGGCAACCGTCAGATATCCCCGGTGTTCCCAGGAAAGTAATCGAGCACCACCTTGCCGTCTGTCCTCATGCGCGGCCCGTCAAGCAGAGAGTCAGGAAGCAGGCAGTGGAGCGCCAAGAGTTCATTGCAGAAGAGATCAGGAAATTGGAAGCAGCAGGCCTTGTCAGAGGAGTGCTCCATCCCACGTGGTTGGCCAATCCTGTAGTCGTGCGCAAGGCGAGCGGGAAGTGGAGGCTTTGTATAGACTTCACTGATGTCAATAAAGCTTGTCCCAAAGATCCATTTCCCTTGCCGCGCATTGACCAGATTGTTGACTCCACAGCTGGATGTGATTTGCTTTCATTTCTTGATGCGTATTCTGGATACCATCAAATCTTCATGGCAGAAGAGGATGAGGAGAAAACCGCATTTATCACCCCTTGTGGCACATACTGTTTTGTACGGATGCCCTTTGGGTTGAAGAATGCTGGTTCAACATTTGCAAGAGTAGTCCATGTCGCTTTTGAGCCACAGATACACAGAAATGTGGAAGCCTACATGGATGATATAGTGGTCAAGAGCAAGGACAAGGCTACCCTGATCCAAGATTTAGAAGAAACTTTTGCAAATCTGCGCAAGATCAACCTCAGGCTCAACCCCGAGAAGTGCGTGTTTGGAGTCCCTTCCGGCAAGCTTCTCGGGTTCTTTGTGTCTCAGCGGGGGATTGAAGCCAACCCCGACAAGATTAAGGCCATCGAGCAGATTGAAGCACCGAAGCGCGTCAAGGATGTGCGAAGGCTTGCCGGTTGCGTGGCTGCTCTCAGCAGGTTTATCTCTAAGTCTGCTGAGCGCGCCCTGCCGTTTTTCAGAATATTGAAAAAGGCAGGTCCGGTGAAATGGACTCCGGAAGCGGAGGCTGCGCTGCAGGACTTGAAGAGGTACCTGTCCTCCACTCCAATACTTGTCGCACCTAAGCCACAAGAGAAGTTGCTGCTGTACCTAGCAGCAACCAATCAAGTGGTTAGTGCTGCGTTAGTAGCGGAGAGGGAGGCGGACGATGAGCCAGCAACCGCGGCAAATGAATCCAGCGACAAGCAGGGGGCTTCTCCGACAAGCTCTGGTCCCGACAAAGATGGATCTGCGCAGATGTGCAAGGACGTGCAGAAGAAGATGGTGCAGCGACCAGTTTACTTTGTCAGCTCCCTTCTCCAGGGGGCTAGGTCGAGGTACTCTGGTGTGCAAAAATTGCTTTTCGGCCTTCTCATGGCCTCGAGAAAGCTGCGCCATTACTTCCAGGCACACGAGATCACTGTCGTCACTCGCTTTCCGCTGAAGAGGATACTGCAGAATCCAGAAGCAACAGGCAGGATTGTCGAGTGGGCATTGGAACTGTCAAGCTTTGGCCTCAAGTTTGAGAGCACTGCAACTATCCAAAGCAGGGCATTGGCAGAGTTCATAGCAGAGTGGACGCCAACTCCAGATGAAGAAATTCCAGAGGCGAGCATCCCCGTCAAGGAGTCAAGCAAAGAGTGGCTGATGTACTTTGATGGTGCCTTCTCGCTGCAAGGCGCCGGTGCTGGCGTGCTGCTTATCGCACCCACCGGAGAGCACCTCAAGTACATAGTCCAGATGCACTTTCCCAAAGAGCAAGCAACCAACAATACTGCAGAGTATGAAGGGTTGCTTGCCGGTCTCAGAATCGCAGCCGACCTTGGGATCAAGAAGCTCATTATCAGGGGTGACTCACAGCTTGTCGTCCGCCAAGTGAACAAGAACTACCAGAGTCCATTGATGGAAGCTTATGTTGATGAAGTGAGAAAGCTAGAAGCACACTTTGACGGCCTGCAAATGGAACACGTTCCACGAGCTCAGAACGATATTGCTGACGGCCTGTCAAAGTGCGCAGCACTAAAGTTACCTGTGGAACCAGGGATTTTTTTGCTCAAGCTGACTCAACCATCCGTGACACCATCAACTGGACCAAGCAAAAAGAGGAAGTTGGTTTCCGGTGACTACTTTCCGGCAGAGCTCCCCGAAGCCGCCGCCAAGAAAGTCCCCAAGATCAACACCAAAGATGCTGAGGAGCAGTCTGCTCCGGCAAACCTTATGGTTTGTTCCGTCGAAGCAAACGCTCCCGGCAAGTTCTGCTCCGGCAAGCTTGCCGGGGAATATCACGCTCCGGCCGAACCGCAGGTTCTTGCCGTAGAAGCGGATGTTCCCGCAGCAACAGATATGCCTTTAGTCCTTGTTGTCGAGCCGCAAGCTCCAGCATGGGCGCAGCAGATTGTCCGTTTCCTTCAGACAGGAGAGCTTCCCGAAGAGCAAGAAGAAGCTGAAAAAGTAGCCCGGCAGTCAAGTATGTACAAGTTTGTCGACAGCACACTGTACAGAATAAGACTCAATGGTGTGAAATTGAAGTGCATTCGCCGGGAAGATGGACAACAACTGTTGGCAGAGATACATGGAGGCATATGTGGTCACCACATTGGCGCAAGAGCACTTGTCGGCAAAGCGTTCCGACAAGGCTTCTTCTGGCCGACAGCCCTCCAGGATGCAACTGCACAAGTAACCAAGTGTGAAGCGTGCCAGTTCCATTCCAAACAGATACACCAGCCAGCTCAAGCTCTCCAGACGATCCCTTTATCCTGGCCATTTTCGGTCTGGGGGCTCGACATCCTCGGCCCCTTCCCCCGAGCTGTCGGGGGCTTTGAGTTCTTGTACGTTGCAATCGACAAGTTCACAAAGTGGCCGGAAGTGGAACCAGTGAGGAAGGTGACAGCACAGTCAGCAGTCAAGTTCTTCAGGTCGATTGTTTGCCGTTTCGGGATCCCTAACAGGATCATCACCGACAACGGCACACAGTTTACGAGCCGCACCTTCATGCAGTACGTCCAAGATCTTGGCGCCAAGGTCTGCTTCGCTTCTGTTGCTCATCCTAGAAGCAACGGTCAAGCGGAGAGAGTAAACGCTGAAGTGTTGCGAGGCCTCAAGACAAGAACTTTCGACAGGCTGCACAAGTGTGGAAGAAACTGGATCGAGGAGCTGCCGGTGGTTCTTTGGTCGATCAGGACGACGCCAAATCGAGCCACTGGCCAGACACCCTTCGCTCTAGTCTATGGAGCGGAGGCAGTTCTCCCCACGGAACTCGTATACGGGTCACCTCGAGTGCTCGCTTATGATGAGCTCGAGCAAGAGCAGCTGCGGCAAGATGACGCGCTGCTCCTTGAGGAAGACCGTCTCCAGGCTGTTGTACGAGCCGCTCGCTACCAGCAAGCTCTGCGCCGCTACCATAGCCGCAGAGTCAATGCCAGGAGTCTCGAGGAAGGCGACCTTGTTCTTCGGCGCGTTCAGTCGGCCAAGAATTCCAACAAGTTGACGCCGAAGTGGGAAGGCCCTTATCGGGTGAAACGAGTCACTAGGCCCGGCGCTGTCCGCCTTGAGACCGAAGATGGCATTCCAGTGAGCAACTCCTGGAACATCGAGCGTCTTCGTAAGTTTTACCCGTAAGGCGCGGTTGTCGGACCCCGTCCGGCAACCACCTTTCTGTACAAGTCTTGCCGCTGTTGCATGTAATCCTTTGTACAGAGCCGGGCGCAGACCCCGTGCACTAGTAAAGTTCATGTGCCCCGCACATCTTGTCAGCTTTCTTTTATGCTATAATCCTTTTACGCATATATTATCTGACACTTTGTGCAGCACTAGAACCCGGTAAGCAATAACGAGCCCAAGGCTCCATATCATTACTTTATTTCTCTGTTTCTTTCTCAAAAGAAGGAAGGTTCCCTCGCCCACAAGGTTTACCGGGGGGGGAGGAGAAGATAATGGTGTGGACCAGGCCGTTCAAGAAGGTTTCTCCTTGCCGGGAAGCAGACGACAGAAAAGCTAAGTTGCTAAAGCTTGAGCAATCAGTTTTTTAAGTTTTTGAGTTATTTCCCTTGAACGACCGTGCTTTGTATGGAAAACCTGTGCGCGGAGGAACCAACTCATAGCTAGTTGCGCCTTCATTTTGTTTCGAGCCCGCTCAACAACTTAAGCGAGCTGCTAGCGCCCTTACTTTTGCTTCGAGTCCGCTCAGCAACTTAAGTGAGCTACTAGCGCCCTTACTTTGTTTCGAGTTCGCTCAACAACTTAAGAGAGCCGCAACTAGTTGCGACAAGGTTGCTTGTCGATAGCGACCCCGCCAGTAGGCTGCTGAAGTTCCGCACTCGGCGCTCGCGGCAAGGGTGTCCGCACCGGCAAGTTTCCCTAGAAAGCGTAGGGCAGAACCATACAAGGCCAAGAGTCGAGTAAAGGAAGTAACACAACAATTTTTTGCCTAAGATAGAGTTATATTACAGAAATAACTTGTCGCGCCTCTAATAAAGTGTTCCCATGACATGACTGGCAGCGACAAGAAAAGAAGAAAACGGACGGCCTAATCTACGCGACCGCCGTCAACCCTTTTGACCTCGTTCACCCTGCCCACAATGGGTGCGACGAGGGCCTTAAGTGCGTCAAGATTAGCGTCCGCCGACAGCTTCTTGAGGACGTTGGTTAGGTTGAGGCCCGGATTGCGGAAGGCCACCTTCACCAGCACCTTCTCCAGAACTCCGGCGCAAATCGAGCGTGACTCGTCGGCCAACTGCTTTGGGATCCGTTCCCGGAGTTGCTGGAGCGCCGCCGCCACGCCTTCGAAGAACAGAGTGAGCTTGGCGCTGGGTTGGAGGTTCTCGTCGGAGGAGTACCCGAAGCCTTCCACCCCCAAATGCACCAGCTCCTCTTTGATGACTGCAGCAATATTCACGAGACCCTCCGTCCAGAGCTCCACGGTATCTGTGAGGAGATTCTGGGTTTCGACGGCTCTCGCCAGCAGCGCCTCGTTGGCCTCGATGTCCTTCTTCAAGTCTGCCTCCCGTTTCCTGGCGCTGTCCAACGTCTCCGTCAAGGTGGCCAGCTTCAGCTCCAGATCAGCGTTGGAATCCTTGGCGGCACGCAGCTCTTTGCCCTTTTCGGAGAGTTGGCCCTGCAACTCACCGTGGGCAAGGGCGTCCTTCTCGCGCTCTAGCTTGAGCGCGGCAAGCTCTTTGCCACCAACCTTCAGATCAGTTTCTAGCTGCGCCACCTTTGCCTCCAAGTCTTTCTTGGCGGCCTCGGCAGCCGCAGTCGTATCCTTTGCCTCTTGGAGCATCCCGCCAAGTGCCCGTTCGCGCGCGGCAAGCTCCTCTTCGTGGCTGTCGAGGTTCACTTTCCGCTGAGTCAGCTCGCCTTCTCGCGCGTACAGCTTCTCGCCGGTGAGCCGCTGCTGCTCTTCAGCTTCGGCCTTCTCGAGGAGGAAGGCCTTCCGCTCCTCAGCAAGCTGCTCCCGCTCCTCCGCCAAGGCCCGGAGAGTTTCTTGGCAAAGACCCCGGAGCTCCTCCACGTGCTTCTCTATGTCCACGCTCGCCCTCGCGACAAGCACTTCCCGGGACTCCAACTTGACCTGGCGGGCGTGGTAGAGCGCCAGCAGCCTCCGTAGCAACCGCTCCTCCTCAGGCTCGCCGCTGCTGCTTTCCGGCGAGTCGACGATCGACAACCCGGCGGAGGCAAGCACCTCCCCATCCAGAGCTTCTCCTTCCACCGGCGCCCTACAGCTCGACGTCCAGGGGAGCTTGATGAAGATGCCCTCGCCAGCCTTCAGATAGGCACCGGATTGGGGCTCCTCGGAGCCTGACGCCGCGGCAGCGGCGGAGGGATCGGCGGTCGGTGCAGCGCCCGACGCTCCTGCGGCCTCAGGGCCGTTAGTGTGATCGCCAGATCCCCCGCCAGCTTCTTCGGCAGCAGTCTTGGCGGCCTCTTCGCCAGCGGGCACGTCAGCGCCGGCTCCTTCTTCGGTGGCCGCGGCATAATCAGTATTGCCGCGCGCGTCTTCCTCGCCGCCCGCCTCGGTCTCCATCGGATCCGTGGAGGGTGGGTCTGACGACCAAAGAAGAAGGAGAAATCAAACAAGTGTTCGAGAAGAGAAATCAGCAGAAGACTACAAGGAAAGTTTCGGGCAAGAAGGGCTACCTGTGCTAGGATCTGCCGTCGTGACCTCCACCACCGGCGGATCGTTAGCGCTGTCCCTTGCCGGAGGCTCCTCCCTTACCGGAGGACGCTCCCTTGCCGGGGAGTCCGCCCTTGGCGGCGTAGTCGAAGCAGACGACGAGTCGGAGGAGATCACCACGCCCTCCTGATCAAGCTGTTCTGCTCCTGCACAAACAAACCAGTGATCGGATGTCAACAAAGGAAAAGAGCAACCACGCGCACCCAGAAGCAGAAAGTAAACCATATGCTCACGCTGGGGGCTGCGCTGGGGGCTGCTCTGCGAAGCGGTGGCCGGATCCGGCAAGGTGGTCTCGGGCGCGCCTCCTGTCGTCGCAGTGGGCTCATCCTCAATGACCACCACCTGAGCCTTGGCCCTCTTCGCCGCCCTCTGGGCCAGAGTCCTGAAAAGGAAGAGTCTAGGATGGGTCAGATCAGATGCAAGGTAACATCAGCAAGTTGAAGAACTACCAGAACAACAAGGGAATCTTACTCTTCTTCATCTTCCTTGTCGGAGCTGAGCGCGGAGAGGTCGAAGTTCAGCCCATCTCCGGCACGACGAGGTGGAGGGGTGGGATCCCTTGGCCGCTTGGCGGGGGCTGCGGCGCCAGCCCGAGACGACCCCGCTTCAGTTGTCGCTGCGACAGGAGGCACTCCCACGGCAACCGTACTTGCCACGGTAGAGCGCGTCGCGCGACGCTGTGGCTGTTGGCCCACTTGCCGCCCTACTACGTCGCCAACCCTGTGGAGGCGCCTTCTTGGCTGCACTGCGGGCCCTGCTCGTGGCAAGCTCCTCGGAGATGGCGGGCCGCTCGCACCCTCGGCGGGCTCGTTCAACTCAGCATCGGGCGCGGCGAGCTCTTCTTCCTCTTCGGGCTGCTCCCGTTCGGCAATACTCATCGCCAACGCCTCGTCCGCTTCCTCCACGGTGAACCCGAATTCACCCGTGGCCGCGGCTGCCGCCGCCTCTTCCGCCCTGGTGGCGATGTGCTCCATCTCTTGCTTAGTGGTGTCGCGGGTGAGGAGCTTCTTCTCGTCAGCATTGACCGCCACCTCCACTAGGCTGTCAAAGAACTCCTGCACGACGTCGCCGGCGGGCTCTCGCCAAGTTGGAGCAATCCCGTGCGAGTCACACAACGGCATCATGGCGCAGATGCGGTCGCGGGAAGAGTTGTTGCACAGAGGAACGACGCCTGCCGGCAACCTGAACCACTCGGGATGCTGTGGGTCGTGCTTGAATATCTCCTTGAGTATCCCGTCCAACTCCATGACGGTGAAGTTGAAGTTGAGGCCTGGGCGCAACCTCATGATATCTGTCGGGCCTCCAAATTCCCAGGCAGGTCTCCCCCTCGCCTGCAGAGGGGCGATGCGCCGGTGAAGGAAATCTGCGCCAACAGCTCCTACAGTCAGCCTAGCAAGCCTGAGGCGCAAGATCCGAGTGATGGCGATTGTCAGCTTGTCGTCGTCCACGGACAGAGTGCTCCAGTCATTGCCACGCACTGCTGGGGCTTGGCGCAGGGCAGTGAACGGCTGTGGGCTCTCTTCTACAACCCAGCACCAATCAGCTCTCCACTTGTCCCACTTGCTGCGGAGCTCCCCCTCCAGATAGGTCTCCTTCTTGCCGGCCCGCGAGATCCAGGCGATCCCGCCGGCAAGAGGTTCCCCTCTCTCAACACGAGGCATAAAGAAATGGCGAAAGAGAGCTACGTTGGGGTGGACTCCGACAAAGTTTTCGCATAGATGGGCAAAAACTGCCATGGTCAGGACGACGTTGGGGGTAAAGTCAAGGAGGTGGAGTCCATAGGTGTTCATGATGTCACAAAAGAAATCAGAGAATGGCGGGCAGAGCCCGCAGTAGAAGAACACGACGAAGAAAGGATATCCGCCAGCTGGAGCTGCTTGCGAGGCGACGGTGGAGACTACCTTCGTGCGCGGATGCG